>NC_045702.1:81363026-81403659 GCF_009834535.1 Camelus ferus | reverse complement strand
AATGGACGTGATGTGATTTAACTGAACTCTCCCCTGCTGGAGGAAGTTTACATTGTTTGGACTCCCCCCATCCACACAGGACACCTCGGGCTAAGCTGAAATATAAATGAGCAGCAGGGGAGAGATCCTTGCAACATAGATAACCAGATGCAACATACGTTACGGTTCTGGACGATGATACAGAATTATTTTAAAAACTCCTCCCAATCGACCAGGAAGAGGCACAAAGGACAGGAGAAAAAAAAAAATGGAAAAACAAAATGGGCAGAGGGTGTAAACAGGCAATTCAGAGAAGAGAAAAAACATGGTCAATAAATATATAGAAAAGATGCTTCCTTTCCGGCAAACAGAGAAATACAAAGTCAAACAGTAAGAGAACATCGCTCCTATGCTCAGTAGTCAGACGTGGAAACACCTGATGGGGCCCAGTGCGGGTAGGAGGAAGCGGGTTTTCTCAAACCCTGCTGGAGGGGGCACAGCTGGACAACCGCTACATTTTACACAGGACACCCGGTGGGCCCTGGAAGCCCACTGCCGAGCTCCCTGGCCCCAGATTCAAGGCTCCTTCCTGGTCCGGGGCCAGGCTGCAGCTTTGCACCGAGCAGTGGTGATGGGAGTGTGGGGCGAGAGCCTGGATCAGCCTGGATCACCCTGGAAAAGCAAATACTCAGCACCCAAATGCCAACTGGGACAAAATACCCTCCTCCCAACCTTCGGCCCTGCTGGCCATAGCTGATCACCCTTCATCCCTTCCCCCAGGATGGCATCCATCCCCAGATTCCTTCGGGATCCCTATTATAATTCAGCTTCAGTGGACCTCTCTCTGTGTCTCCTCCCCCGACAGTTTAAGACAGTGAGGCCTGAGCTCTCAGCTCTGACTGCCGGAGTCCAAGTCCCACCAGGGGATGCACCCCCTGACTTGCCTCTGCTTTCCACTTCATAGTCTTGGAGTGCCTGCAGGAGTGAGAGCGTGACTATAAGCTACCACTAATTGTCTGAAGTCTACCTAGGGACAAGGTTTAAATTATTTCCTAGGGTACTCACTAATTTTCACTGCATCTAAAAGCCCCAGGTAAGCCCCTCTCAGATATCCCAGCTCTACAGCTTTTGCATTTATGACCTCTCCGAATTTTTTTGACGATTTATTTTACTTGGGTCCAGAGATGAACTGAGTCTGACATAAATTGGACTGGGTCCAGTGTGGGGCCTCAGGTACATTTTTATTTAAAAAAAAAAAAAAGAAAGAAAGACAGAGAGAGAGAGAGAAAGTGGGTTCCTCTGAGTACCAAGAACTGAGATTCTTCCATCTGGGACTCTGGCTAAGAAGGTGTTTAAAATTTATGGGCCCAGATCTTTGTCTGAACAAACTCGTTAACCTTACTAAAGATAATCGTGAATGACAGCGGCCACAGTGGGAAACTTTTAACCCTGATAAGCTTATCCATTTATTAGGTGCCCTAGAGAAAAAGGAGTCCCAGCCAAGAACTCAGAAATATAGAGGGAAAATTACGTTTCCTCCCCTGCAGTTCCTGGACAATGCAGGTGGGACCCACTGGGATACCCCACTCACTCTGGAGCCTCCAGATGGGATCCTGGGAAAACTGGCAGATGCTGGAGAAGGGTGAGAATTCTTACAAGTTCAGTTCTCCTGGATCTCTGTCTGCAGCGCCCAGTCAAGAGGGGAAGGTAGAAATTCACATTGTCACTTCCTTTCCAAATGAAGATTCTGTGAATTTGGTTCCAGAGTACCCTTTGGTCATTGATTCTTCCCATCCCTGGGACAGGTCTTGCTGTCTTGTTTGTCTTGGTTCTGTGCTGGCTTTCTGCCTGCCTGGGGCACGCAGGTAGTCAGTTCTTGCACATGTGGGGCACGCAGCTCAGTCATCATCTTGGGGTCCCCGAAATAGGGCCAGACAGAAATGTGGGTTGTACCCATTTTCAGCTAATATCTACTGACTGTTGGCAGCTCTCAGGGGAGTTATCCAAGTCTTTCTTTCTTTTCATCTTCTCTAGGAGTTGTTCTGAGTCTTGCCAAGGATGCACCTTTTGCATCCTCCCTGGGGGCAGCTTTTGTGTCTATATTTAAGCCGTAAGAGGTTTATTGCTTTTGGTTTTGAGTCATTTAAAAAAAAAAGAAAGAAAAAGGAGTTGAGTACTGGCAGGACTACAGGGTTCCCCTTGTATCTGAAAGTAGAAGGTACCCGTGAAACCTTTCATGAACTAATACGGCGCAAAGTGAAGAAGCAGTTACCTTAGGACACGTCTTGCTAACGGCTGCACAAAATAAATAGCAGACTCAGTTCGCAGCTAGTGGCGGCTCAATGCTGAGATGCTAAGTGTAGTTCTGGGGAAGGAGCCTGGCGGTGCCACTCTCACTGCTCAGGGCGCATGCTGCCTTTATAACAGCTAGATGCAAAATACACACTGTATGCTATTTTTGCTTTTTTTCATAAAAGTGAAAACCTTCTTCCGATTTCTTTCAATTAGCAAAAACAGGTACTAATGTAGGTCTCTTGTAAAAGCAAAGTGGCATAAAAGTGAACTCTTGAAAAGGCGAAGGGGTACCTGTGTTACTATTTGTTCAGGCTAAAACCTGTTAATAATATGTTTGAAAGGAGTTTTTAAAAATGAATGCTATGGTTAGAAGTTGGCCAAATTGGGAAATTGATATTCAGAATCTTGTGAATGAAAAGTGTCGCCGGCCATATCAGTAAACAAAGGGTGCTTTGGCCATCAAGTTATCAGACACTACTATCGCCCACGGGGGATGGGAGGGAACTCAGGATGGAGACAAGGGGGGCAGCCCAGCCTCTGCAGCCAACCCCAGCGGTGCCCCCTGAGGGAACCCAGGATGGGTAAGAACAAGATACTGGCCCTAGAGAGCTAGGTGCCTGTCAAAGGAATGATTGCAATGAGCCCAGACCTTTGCACCTTCCCATACATAGAAAGCACTAAACTCCTTAACTTGAGATATCTAGTATTCTTTAATTAACAGTCATCTTTTGATGTTCAGATTGCCTGGTCTTTGGGACAAAAACTCCTGTATATCCTGGTTTCTCCCCTGCTTCTTCAGAGCAGTCTTTTAGAATGACCTGAGAGACTGCCCCCCCCCCCCCGGGCTCGAGTCTGCAGAAAGTCCCCCAAATAAAACATAACGCTCAACTTTTAGGCTGTGCATTTTTTTTCTTTTTCAGTTGAAAACCTGATAGGAAAAATCCTTTGGACCTTCTCCCCTGAGATAAAATCCATGTAGGAATCTACTGATGTCCATCTTAGTTGGAAATCTTCTCCCTGGGACGAAGATGCAAACTGAAGATGACGTAGTTAGATGTGTGAGTCAGTCCCTTGATGGCATTCTGGTTGCAACCCAGTTCTTTGAGGAATTAAAAGCAACTGCAATGACTTACAAATCTGGTTTTTACAAGAACAGAAATGTGGCTCTAGAAGCCAATCGAAGCCCACCCTATCCTTTTTTCATTAATCTCAAACCTCTCAAACGTCATCTCAAAATGCTTGCAGGTACTGTAAAAGAACAGGACATTGGAAACAAAACTTCTTGGAGAAAAACTTCCATCCTGTGTCTTTGAGCTAGTCTCTACCTGGTCTTCTCCCGGAAAAAACTTCTTGGAGAAAAACTTCCATCCTGTGTCTTTGAGCTAGTCTCTACCTGGTCTTCTCCCGGAACCCAGAGTGATTATCTCTTTGAAATGCACACTTCAGGGAGATAATTCCTTTACTGTCCAATTATTGTCTAAAACTGCTGTATGTCACAGAAATAACTAAATTTCCTTTTCAAATAAACTCTCATCAGCTCTTTAACCAGGGTCATTTTTGGAAACCTTTTTGTGGTTCACAGACAGTTACTGCTTTACTCTGATGTTTGCAAAAGTGTTGTCTTCGAAGAAATTCATGGAGAAGACGGACAAGTAGCCTGGAATACAGGTTTCTGATAACTTTAAGATAATACCACTGAACCGGGTCAGAATTTCCAAATATCTAATTGAAACACTAGAGTCAAGCAAAATAAGAATTAATGACATGAGACTGAATACACGGATGACAATGATTATAATTTTTAATGACTTTTTGTTTGAAACATTGCTTGTGCTTTAATGTTTTTGTTTTTCAGGTGTAAGGAAATCTTTCTTTCTTTTCTCTGAAGCTGTCTATGACTTACAGCAATTGGGTAAATTATGTCTTCGTAAACAGAATTGAAACATTTACTTTTTCTCCCTACCTGATCCCTCCAGAATCTGAAAACTTGAGCATTCGTATTTTCATGGCAATATAGTTCTTGGCATAAGTTCAATTAAGAATCTGTTTTCCTTATAACGGGACACAATCGGAAACATTAGTTATATTACCAAGACGTTGACTAGAATGCCATCTTTAAGAGCAATATGCATAAATCAGATGTGATCAGACAGTTTTAAGGAGCTAAGGCTGACTTTATAGAACCAATAAAACCACTTGGAAAAAGTCACCTGGTATCTCATTTACAAGGTTCTAAGCCTTAGCAGGTGAGCAAGAAGGTCATGTCCTGGAATTCCCAGAAACATAAGGAAATTTGGGGCCTTCAAAAAGGAAGGAATTCACCCAAATCTATAGAGCAAAGTCTGATGGTGAATCTTTAAGTTGGTTCGTTAGCCTAGAGAGGCTTTTAAAAGTCAGGGGATTTTTTTTCTTTCTTTTTTTGTTTTTTAAATAAAATTAGGGATTCCTTATGAAAAATCTATCAAAACTAACTTTAAAAAAGCCTATATGGTCAATTTCTATGCTTGCTGCACTTATGTAAATAATCAGGCTAAGTTTAAGGAAACTAGACTTATTTTGCAAACAAATTAACCTTACTTTGAGTAACCTTTATAGACATGGGAGGAACTATAGAGAGAAGAACTCTGTTTCGATGGAAAAATATGGTAACCGTTGTGGGTATTAAATTCTAGTCCTGTTCAAAATCTCTCAGATTTTGTTATTTACTTGTAAACTGACTGGATCCTGAATTCTTCTCAGTTTTCTCAAATATCTGGCTACAACCCTCCAAACTAATATTTCCAAATTTCTCCCGCTTTTCTGACTTGCAATCGTTAAGAACAAAGACTGCCCTTGAAAGTCGTTGGAAGGGACCATACCAGGTCACTACCCAGATGGCAGCCAACCTTCAGGCCCTTGAACTTTGATCCACATATCCCAATTAAAAAGGACTCCTCCACACTCCTGGAACTGCACACCAGCTGGAGAGCTAAAATTAACATTGACTGGAGAGGTTCCTCCCTAGAAGCAGGTGACACCTTGAGGTGGACGGCTCTCCAAAGATCATGAATCAAGATTTTTCACCTCCAACAGGAAAACTTCATTTCTTTTGCTTTGTCACTTCTTAATTTTTCTCTCTGTTACTGCCTGGGAAGATAATGCTCCTTCACTCTGGCAACTATCACTGAACGACTTTCACCAATACAAGACATTAGCAAACAATTCACTCAGCTAAAACAGGTTAATGGGACTTCAGACACAGTCTTTGGTTTATTTGACACCAGTTGGTTTGGTCCATGAGGGTCTTGACTGCGGAACACACCTCAGCCTCTTGGTAGCGTCCTCCTGATAGTCATTATTGCCTCCCTGGTGCTCTGTGTTCACTCAAGGGTCTTAAATACATGTTCGTGGCCATCAGCAGTATATCACATGGGCTCACTTCACTTGGAGAAAAAGAAACAAGAAGAACAATGAGATGAAAAGCAAAAACCATCCTTCCACAGACCTGACATCATAACTTAAGATTTTCATGACAAGGACAGCTTAACCCTGATGGTGACTGAGAGTGATACTAACACCAAATTTTTTGACTAATCGCTTATGTATGAGAGGATGACCCAAGGAGGGAAATTGTTAAATTAATTAAACAAGGAAGCCATTAGGCTGAGGTGGCTCTGATGCCTTAGGATCTTGCCTACCTAAGCAAACCAAAATCTAACCTTGGATGCCTCAAGACTGGAAATCAAAACCTTAGAGCAGCCAATCACAGACACTCAACTGGGCTTTCCTAAAGGAAGCAACTGCTTAAGCTAGAGCCAATCAAACGATTTTCTCATTCTGCTTCCACCTCTTCCCTATAAAAGTCTCTTTCCTAGTTCCTGTTGATGGAGTGCTTAACCCCTCCCAGTCTGGTGCAGTCTGATGTGAATCCTGTTTTGCTCAAATTAACTCAAAATTTTTGATATGCCTCTGTCTGACTTTTAACAAGACTCATCTCAGACCCATCCTAAGCCCCCTGCACATCTTACTGCACCATTTTTCTAAAAAGCCCCATTTTGGAGTCTTTTTTGGTGAACTCGGTGTGGATGACTAGAGAGTGAGATTGCACAGGAGACGGAAGCTCTGACAACACGAGGAAAGCACTTTTGTGCCCCAGTGATGAGTAGGTGGTTGATTTGTATTACTTGGAGGCCAGAGCCCTGTTTGTGGTTATGGATGGAAGAGGCAAGTGAGCAAAGGGTTAGTGGAGAGACGCTATGGAGAAAGGAGCTTAGACATGGTTTACTAAGAAATCGACAGGACAAAGAGACGAAATGAAAATGTCCCAAGCGGTTTCAAGCAAGTTGGAAGGACATCCTAAAGACAGCCAAGAAAATTAAGGGTGTGTGGGATAGAAAGTCATTGTGTGCGTCAGAGGCAAATGAGCAGAACAGGCAGCCATGGGGTTGACCTAAAGACAGCTCTCAGCACCCGCCTGTGACCTTACCCTTAATGAGCACAGAGCGAAGTTCATGTTCATTAGTTAGAGCAGAGCAGCTAGATGATTTTATAGACACAATTGCATTGGCAGAGGGTGTTTTCTTCAGTACATTTATTACATCATTTCCAAAACCAACAGTGCAGTACAGTGCTGTGGAATGGAGTTTTCCAAAAGACACTGTTTTTCAGTATTCATTGAGCAATGGACTCTTTGATTGGATTTACTCAGACAACAAATCGTGGCTACCTTCAAAAGGGAAGACACCCACAGCGTGAAAAGTGCATCTCCTTGTTCGCATCTCCTCCACCTTGGATACAACAAAGACGAAATCTCTACCATCCAGCGGCATTGGGAAATTTTCTTAACCTTGACATTGGTTCTCTTTGCTCTTCCTGTCCAAACTCCACATAGTCAGGCACCTTCCAAAGTCTACATTGCTGGGAATTATTTGGAGGATAAAAGTTCCCAGGACAAAGTTTCACGCTTTATGTAAGCAAAGCCTCATTTCTATTATTTCCCATTTAGCCATGAGCAATTAAGCTGGAAACACCAATGCAAAGTATATTTGTGATGACTTTGCATGTTCTCTGACATGAACCTCATTCTCTTTGGGATCAGCAAAACCTTCACTGGTGTGTACAGACATCTTTGTGGTCCTCCTCCACTCTTGCATGACTAATTCATTTATTAACTTGATAACACGCAAAGTTGGTCAGCAGAAGGTTGGTGTCTCAATCCGAAATTAACTTCTCTTTTGTTTTTGTCTAAAATGAAGCTCCAAATGATGCTTGCTGTTTTGAGGGACATTATCTGCTCTTCTCCACATCAAGTCCTCTCGGGGGTTCTTGCTGCCCGTGTGACTGAGAAAGTGCTTAAGGAGGGGCAAAGGTTTCTTTCCTGCTTCCAGCCCAAAGGTACCCTCTAGAGAGCTGTGACCTTGTGGCGCATGAGATTTAGAAAAAGAATAAGGAGACTATCAAGGGGATACGAGCAGAGAATGAATGAGGGGAAAAAAATGTAATAAGACTCTGGACGGATTTGTTTTTATTGTCGGTACTTGAAGGGGTCTACAAATCTTTTAATAACTTGGAAATCACTGGAATTAAATTGCCATTAAGAAAAACCCATAGAATGGTTCAGAGATTATATGAATATCTTAAGGAAAAAGACGTTGTCTTGCCCGCATCCTCATTAACTCTTTACCCGACTCATGATAATAACATGATATCAAAGAGAAACAAGTCCATCCGGGGTGGGGGGTGATGAGGGAATTGACAAGCAAAGAGAGAGTGAGCTACTAGAAAACAGTGTCCATTGGAGGAATGAGTGGAGAGATGGAATAGGAACCCCAGAACTTCAAAGATTTCAGACCCATTGGCAAGATTACCCTTCATGGGGGCATGGATGCCTTGTATCGGAACCCACAGAGTTCAAAAATCACTGTGCCTCGGGCAAGTCCAACCCTGTGGCGAAAAGGATTAGCTTGAGCCTTTCAAACATTCCATTCAAATTAGTCTTCTTCGTTTAGTTCTATGTTCACTCAAAATCTCTCTCTACATGTGCCTTTTCTTCCTGTGAGACTCAGCCTACAGAATGACCTCACTGACCCTACAGGACTTTGAACATGAAGATGCCTGTGAAGTCATTTGCATTAAAATTCAGTACGTTGGCATTCTCTTAGGTCGCTACGTTGTTACAGTGAGATAGATGACACATGTATGGAGTCCTACAGATTATAAGGGCACCCCTCTCTGTGACATCCTGATGTACAGATCAGTCTTGTCACCTTGCTTAGGATGATTCTGCCCAAAAGAAGGGGATACGTCACAGTGTCTACAAAATCAGGTGTCTCTGCCCAGGAGGTATTGGCTGAACCCAGAACCACGGAAAATTCCCACAGATAATAAAGGCTTCCCTGCAAGATTTCTTTGGAGGCAGCCTGCTGGCATCTCAAGCTCTGAAAGCACAGAGTTAAGTCATGCCCACAGAGGGATTAAAGCACTCTTTCCTCTAACTCCAGGAATGAACTAAACCCCCAGAAGTGTGTGGGACACTGTGTAAATGCAGTCCCCAGGATTGGCAGAAGAGTATTCATTCTTCTTTAATATTATGACTTCAATATTATATATGTTGGTGGCTTATATCTGAAGAGCGTTTTAAAGTCACGCACCAAACGTTGTACAATACATAATTCCATAAATTCTCCATAACAGCTATGAGAGAAGGTTGCGGCGTTGCCCTGCCTTACAAATGAGGAAACCAGGACCCAGACAGGTTGGGAGTTTCCCCTAAATCACACAGTGGTGCAGCCAGGAATTGAACCCACCAGGCTGCCTTTCTCCGGAGCCCACAGGCTTAGTGACTCCCTTGTTCCAATGGCTCTTTGCTTTTCTTCTCATAAAATGGCTCTGGTTACAAATGGCACCATTAAAGCCAGTGGCCTGGGGTCAACCTAACCGGCTCAATCACTCCACACCAGAGGGATGCTCTGTTCCGTGATCACTGACTGTAACTGCACTTCGGTCCACAGTGCCTGCCCCAGCTCACCGGGGCTGAGAACACACGCCTATGAATGAGTACCTGGCTGCCCTGGTTGGTGTGCCCTTTCCACGCGAAGCCAGATGCAAACAGAAATCTCACTTTATATGAAGGCCACAGCTGCATCATCTTCACCCCAATGTTAGTCCGTAATTTCATTGCCATCAGAAATTTTTACCTCTACTTTTTTTTTCATTGAAGCATAATTAGTTACAATATGTCAATTTCTGGTGTGCAGCATAATGTTTCAGTCATATATGTACATACATATATTTGTTTTCATATTTCTTTTCATTATAGGTTACTTCAAGATACTGAATATAATTCCCTGTGCCATGCAGAAGAAACTTGTTGTTTAGTTATTTTATCTATAGTAGTTAATATTTGCAAATCTTAAACTCCCAATTTATTTCTTCCCGCCCACTTTCCCCACTGGTAACCATAAGATTGTCAGGTCTGTGAGTCTGTTTCTGTTTTGTAGATATGTTCATTAGTGTCTTCTTTTTTCTTTTTTTAGATTCCACATATGAGTGATATAATATGGCATTTTTCTTTCTCTTTCTGGCTTACTTCACCCAGAATGATGATCTCCAGGTCCATCCATGTCACTGCAAATGGCATTATTTTATTCTTTTTTATGGCTTAGTAGTATTCCACTGTATAAATACACCACAGCTTCTTTTTCCAGTCATCTGTCGATAGACATTTAGGTTGTTTCCATGTCTTGGCTTACTTCTACTTTGAACATAACTATTCTCTTGTGGAATTTCTGATTTTGCTACTTTCTCTTTTTTCACAGGAGTTAAATACTTATTTTCACTTAAAATTCTCCCAAACTCCTCTGCTGTTCTAAACACTCTTCCTTTCACTTTCATATCCCTCAAAACTCTGCTACCTTTTTTTTTTTTTTTTTAAATAGATCCATGCTGTCCTCAATCTGTGAGTTTATACTTTATTCTTCAAATACAAACTCAGGAACTGATGTGTTTCATGGATCTCCAAATGAACAATGGGTGGGTTTCCAGAAAATTGTGATCCTATGACACAAGCCTCAGGTATAGATAACTAAGAGCAGAGAGCCTGTCCCTTCCCAAAGACAGAAGTTTGGCAGCAGGAAAGGTCTATAAAGGGGACCCCATTTTATAGGTAAGGAAATTGGACCACAGAAGCCATTCGATTTGTTCTGTTTCCAGCTAGTTGATGGCCGAGTACATTGACAGTGCTCAATACATATTTATTGAATGAATTCATAAATAAAAGAATGATGATAAATGTATGGTTGGCCACTGCCTCCCTCTACTGCATTCTAAAATATAAACCAGAAAATATCTCCTGTTTACAACCAGCTCAATGGCTTCTCATTACTCTTGGTATAAAATGAAAATGTTTTACCACAATCCACACTTGTCATCCTTACCTGCCCTCCCATTGGGCCAGGTACATTCCCATTTCAGGATCTTTGTGGATGTCAGTCCTTCTGCCTGGAATGATTTCCCCTCAGAGCTTCAAGAGACCAACTGTTTTACTCCATCAGGTCTCTGCTCCTTCATGAAGCCATATGTGTCTGTCTCCTCTACCTCAGACCCACGCCTCATAATGTGGTCTACGTGTGGCCGTATCTCCAGCACCTGCACATGCACCCAGTGCGTGGAACACAGTAAACGCTCCGTTGAAATTTCTTGATTAACAGAGCCTCATGGCTTCCATGATAAAATATGATATGACCTCCTGCAGCCATGGGTATCTCAATTTATAAATACATATAAAGCGTTAGTGCAAAACAGAGTGAGTCCATTAAATACCAAACACAGAAACGTGGCCACTTCTATCAAATTTTGGGTGAGAATCTCTTTAATTTGAAGCTGTCACAAGATTTACCTCTTGGAAGTGCCCATTTTTCTACTATCGTGTATATTGTCGGTCTAGAATAGCATAGAATGATGACCAGTTGATTTCCCACCTACCTGTCTTTTTTTTTTTAAGTGCAGAAAGAACACTTACAATGAGATCTACTCTTTCAACAAATTTTTAGACTTACAATACAGTGTTAACCACAGGTACCACCTTGTACAGCCGATCTCTAGAACGTCTTCATCTTGCGTAACTGAAACTTTATACTAGTTGAAAGGCAGCCCCCGTTTACCCCCCCATCCAACCCCAGAAACCACCACTCTACTCTGTGTCTATGAATTTGATGATTTTAGATACTTCATACAATTGGAATCATACAGCGTCTGTCCTTCCGTGACTGGTTTATTTCACTTAGCATAATGTCTTCCGGGTTCATCCATACAGTCATACAGATCAAGATCAAGATTTCCTTTTCTTTTGAGGCATATGTATAAATTCTTTCTAATATATATATTCTTTATCCATTCACCATCAATAGACACTTAGGTTGTTTCCATGTTTTGGCTGTTGTGAATAATTTTGCAATGAACATGGGGGTAAAAATATCTTTTTGAGATAGGAATTTCATTACTTTCAATTTCACACCCAGAAGCAGCATTCCTGGATCATACAGTAAGTCGATGTTTAATTTTTTGAGGGAACCTCCACACTGTTTTCCATCGTGGCTGCCCAATTTACATTCCCACCAACAGCGTACAAGGGTTCCAGTTTCTCCACATCCTTGCCATCCTTTATCTCTTGTCGTATTTGATGATCACCATTCTCACAGATGTGAGGTAAAAATCACATTGTGGTTTTGGTTTGCATTTCCCCAGTGGTTAGTAATGCTGAGCATCCTTTCATGTGCTCTTTGGCCATTATCCTTGGTTCTGCTGCTCCCACAGAGACTCATTTTCCATTGGTTCCTAAGGAAAAGCAGTCCCATTTTAAGTCACAAGACTTCTCTCAGCGAAATGGCCTTGACCCTTGGACACTCGGCGCCATCTGTTAGAGTGAAGTCATTGGATGGGTGTTTCTTCAGACAGCAGCAGGGAGCCTGCTGCCCCTCTGCATTCTGCTGGTCATTCAGGGGGGTCTGCGGTGAGGACGGCATGACTCGTGCCCTCCAGGAGGACCCACGTGTGAGGAGGAGCAAGGCTGGGAGGAGAGTGGGAGGTGGTGTGTGGAGTTGGCGTCTATCCCCTTGTCACATCACGACTCACTGCGCTTTTGGTTCTGTGCCCGAGAACTAGCTCACAGGACGGTGCTCTTCAGAAAAGGAGCCAGGCAGGGAGCAAGGCTGTGACGTTGTCCTGGAGGCACATTTGCTTGTCCCTGCTTTATTTTAAGGCACTTCTGTCATCACTTCTCTCTGGAGGCTGGGCAGGGCACCTGGCCTCTGAGGAACCACACATGATCCAGCTGCCTCTGGCCAGGCGGGTCCCCCTGGCCGAGTGGGGGCTCCCCCAGCCCCTGAGCAGCTGTGGGTCTGAGTGTCTGTCCCGCCCTGCCCTCTCCTAAGGGGCCCCTGCAGCTGCAACTGGTTACTCCTTGGCCTGGAGCCGGGACCTACCCTGGGCATAGCCAGTGCCCTCCCTGAAGCCATGGAGATGCTCTGATCCCAGATTTATTTTGCTTCTTGTGGTTTTTCAGAAGAGAAAAACCTTAAGCTTACTTATGCCTTCTGGAAAAGAAAAAAAAAAAAAAAGAAAGAAAGAAAGAAAGAAAAGGCATTCTCTGACTGAGGACGAGACTCCTCGCACCCTCCAGCGTGAAGATGCTCGCAGGTGCTTCTCGGCACCACAGGACGGGCAGGGAGGGGTGTGGGTCGCGCCCTGATGTGGTTGTGGGTGAGGGAGAAGATACAGAGCTGAGATGTCGGCCACATCTGGGTTCCCAGCCTGGCTCTGCTTTTTCTAGCTGCCTGATCTGAGCCACATCCCTCTTCTGGGATGTGGGATTGAGAGAAAGCCCGTCTCACAGCGGATGAAATGAAGTCCAGGCTGTAAGGTGCCCAGGACTGTGATGGGTCCTCAGCCTGCCTTCTGGACTATGAATTATTAATCTTGGATGGTTTCTGTGGTTTATTATATGGTTTTGTTCCTTTGGTTTCCAGAAACAAAACTCCAAAGAGTCAGTAGTTCAAAAACCAGGGTTTCATTTACTCATCATTTCCGTCACAGAAAGCAAGCCTGGGTTATCCTTTTTTTTTTTTTTTTTTCAGAGAAAATAAGTATGTTGAAAAGAGATCAGCTTTCCATTCAAGATGTGTCTCTCCTCTTCCTGTCCAAAACATAGGTGGCCATCTAGAGACTGAAGCGTGACTGCTCATTAAGCTCCGTCCTTACTGAATTTGACCCAAAGTGGATTGGGTGATGGAAGGCTAAAAAACAACAACAACAACAACAACAACAAAAAACCATTTGATTCATTTGGAATCTAGCCTGCCTTACACCAGGCAATTTTATTTGTGCTTTGAGATTCTCATGTTCATTTAATGGCCAAAAAAAAAAAAGGAAAGATGAAAGAAAGGAAGGAAGGAAGGGAAGGAGGGAGGGAGGGAGGGAAGAAGGGAGTGGAAATCTTGAGCAAGTAATGTTTGGCCAGCAATCACTACTCATCTTAACTGGAATTCAGGGTCTCATTCATAATCTCTCTTTAATAAATATTTTAAAATATGACATACGCAGGAAAGGACAAAATAATATAACAAGTATTCATATTACCAACCCATGATTAACAACTGGTAATGTTTTGTCTTTATTTCTAACAGTAAAACCATAATAATAATACATTTTATCAAGTTCTTACTATGTGCTAATTTCCACATCCCTTCCAGAGAGGGCCTCCGGCCAGGCCACAAGTCTCAGATGTGGATTTTTCATCTTTTTTTTTCATACTTGCATATTTAAGTATAAACATTTATATACATAAACAGTTTATAGATTTCTTTGTGTGTATTTTTAAAAGTCTCACGAATAGTATGATGTCGTACGTACAATTGGGCAACTTAAGTTTGTTCACTCAGCATCACGCATTGGCCGAGCCTTGTTGATATCAGCCTCTCTAATCCATTTCTTTTAACTGCGATGGATCAGTTCATATTTCATTTATTCTTTCCACACAGATGAACATGATTACAAATCATGCATCAGTGAAGATCATTTTACACGTCTCATGCTCATATTTGAACACTTCTAGAAGTTGAACTATTATAAATACTCATTTTTATTAGATGACCACAAAATTTCCTCCAAAGGACCTATGCCAATTTAAATGAGATGCGCTGCAGATGGAATTGTACAATGGAATAACCGCTACGGAAGGAAAATTGCCAATAGTTCCTAAAATTTAAAATCTACTTCTCTTTGACTCAGTGACCCCGCTTCTGAGAATCTGTCTGCTAGTTATGCCCCTCCGTATGCATTTCATGGCATATGAGCGAGATTATTCACTTCAGCGTCGTTTGTGACATCCAAAGACTAGGTGTGTGTTATATTTTTGTGGAAGAAAGAGGAAAACGAGCAGATGTAACTGGACTTTCTTGTTTCTTGGTGAAGAATTTTTTAGTAAGTTCTAAATGCATAGACGTGGTTACCTACAGATGGGAATGAAGAATGCTGTGGATTCCCTGTTTCCTTCTGGGGCTTTGACCTCTGGTTCCCAGTCCACAAGATGTGTTTTAAAGCACTTAGTCAGTTTGTTGTGTTTGTTTGTATTGAAAACTTTAGGTTCCAATGATGGTTCAGTCTGCCATCTTGGGTCTTCTTTTCAACGTATTCCCAACGCCTTATTCTGGAAAGAACTAAATACCTTAGATGAGGGATCATAATGAAAACTGTGGGATTGGAGCTGGAATTATGTTTGCCAGGGTGTTCATGATGGAAAGACCAGTTGGAGGGGGAACACACAAGGCATCATTGCAAGTCTTCCTCTGCCCTGGTGCTTTTTAAACTCAGTTTGTACAAACAGAAATCTCAGATGCAGCTTCTTGGTGGACAAGGGGGTCATGACTACATCCATCCGTCTCAGCCCACACTGCTCTCTGCTCTGTTTACATCAGTGGCAAAGAGATCATTCTCTGTAGACATGTCTTTAGCAAAAGTCAAAAAGGAGAGGGCTGGGGGTATAGCTCAGTGGTAGAGCACGTGCTTGGCGTGGACAAGGTCCTGGGTTCAATCCCCAGTACCTCCATTAAGGGGGAAAAATAAAAAATAATGATAAATAAAATAAAAATAAATATATGTAAAAAGAAAATAAAATATTTTTAAGCAAAAAGGAAACCAAAACTGACTCGAGTATGTTTCAAGAAAAAAAAAGCGAGAGCCCATTTCCATGTGGAGGTGAAGAGGATGTGCGTGTTCCGCGTGCAGAGCTGAGTCTGATGGTGTCGAAAGCACCATGTCTTCTGCTTTGCTCTTTGCTCCTGGAGCTCTGTCTTCGCGGGCTTGTGTGTTTTCCATCCTCATCGCAGACTTTCCCTTAGATGCAAAGAGTTGCCTATCATTTTGCAGGAACTCTGCTCCTTATGAGAGAGCCTCTTGGAGACTGACAGCTATTGGTTTCATTTCCTTTTAATCATAAGCTGAAAATGGGCTTTCATGTGAATATCTGTGTAAATGGTGGACAGGATTTTTTTCTCACAAATTAACAGTCTATGGTACATACTGCATTTGGGAATGAGATCCATTTCAGTCCTCTTTCCATTAATAGCCTGATTTTTTTCCTTCTTCAAGTCCAGTCGAGTCTAATTGAGACAAACGTATGGTAAGCATCCACTGTAAGCAGGGAGAAGGAGAGAAAAAATGATCAGATGAAGAAATATCTGTAGTAAATGAGTTTATTATCCCTGTTTACACACCTTCAGGAGCCCTCTTCAATGGGGATGCTGACTGGTAACCACAGGCGCCCCATGGGAAATTCCTCCTAGTAATGGACGAAGAGCTTTGCTAATGATGCAGACAAACTGAAGTTGTGCGTTGCCTCTGTCCCCTCATGGTCATGAAAAATGAGAGGATGTTTCACCTTTTTATTAAAAAAAATTTTTTTTGTCTTTTATGACTTTACTGTCATCCATTTCCAATATCTGTATGTTATAATCATCTAATATATTGTTATGTTACTACCTTAAACAAACACGAACTTCTAGAGTTCCTATTTTCTGATTTATCTCCCTCTCTTCTTACTGGAAAACTTAAAAAATTTTTTTTCCTTTTTTTTAAACTTGCTTGAATTAACTTTTTTTATTGAAGTATAGTCTGTTTACAATGTTGTGTTAATTTCTGGTGTACAGCATACTGTTTCAGTGGGGATACATACATACATGTCTTTTCATATCCTTTTTCATTGTAGGTTATTACAAGATAATGAATATAGTTTCCTGAGTTACACAGTAGAACTTTGTTGTTTATCTATTTTATATACAGTAGTGTGTATTTGCAAATTCTGAACTCCTAGTTTAATCCCTCCACACCCCTGACCCCATTATCCCCCTTTTAAAATGAAGTTCTCATATGCAAATTAAAACATGGAAATCGGCCCTACTGTGTGGGGTGCCTGACAACAGGTGGGCATGCTCTGTCATCGTGATTATTACTGGGGCAGAGTTACTCAAAAAAGTCAGTTCGCCTTGCCCCATGGAGCCGTAATATAGCTATTAAAAATAGGCAATAATATAAAATGGATATAATATTTGAAAAGATACAATGTGTTTAGTGACTCTTCTCCACGTGCACCGAAGCAGATGAAGAATCGGGCAATGAGGTGATGGACGTCCATGAAATGTATTGCAGGAATCATTCCACAATATGCACATATATAAAATCACTATGCTTACACCTTAAACTTGTCCAAGGTTTTATATGTCAATTTATCTCAATAAAACTGGGGGCAAATAATTAGACTATGACAACAAGAGAAGAAAACCCCCAAATCCCAGACGTTGTAAGAAATGAGATGAGTGACTAAGAAAGACGTTGGACGTCCCTTCCTTGAAAATCTCTAGGAAGGTTCTGACATTATATGGATGGGTTGGGGCTAGGATGGCTCCCTGAGTTCAATTTTCAATCTGACTTCTTCCAATCTCCTCAACTTTATCAGTTTTCAGATCCAAACTCTTTCTTACATTAAAGCTGCCTCTTCATTTATTGCAGTCTAGGTTTTTGGCTTCTGCTTGTATTTTTTTTTTCTGCTTCTCTCTCTCTGTTTGCTTCCCTTCCACCCATCCAACAGTAACAAATAACAAGAGTAACACCAACAACGATAATAAAAGCAATAGAACAGCTGCCACGATTGGCTGTTTACTATGCACTTAACATACATCATCTCCTAACAGCCTTGGAAGGCGGATATGATTCTGTGAGATTTGGAGGTGAAGAAACTGAAGGCCAGGAAAGCTAAGGAACTTACCAGATGTCACGCAGTGCCTGGTAGGAGAGTTAGGATTTGAATGTAGTTTGTTTGCTCTAACTCATCTGTGCGCATGCTTAACCTAGACATTGAACTTGAAACTCTCATAAGTTAAAATGATAACACCCACTTACTCATGGGCCAGATATTCTTACATTCTTTCGTTTATTAAATGGTTCCTTTTCTCCATTCCACAAAGAAGGAAACTCAGATCCTTTAAGTGATTTACCTGACGTCAAACAACTAGTGATTGGCAGAGTTAAGACTTCATCCAGCTCTGCCTTGATTATAATGCTATATATTTGTTCACTGTATTGGATCTTAACCATCTTTGGAATTCTCATCTTTTCCAAGAGGCCACCTATACATTAGACTTTGTTTTTTACAGATTTTAACAAGACTGTATCTCACAAACCTGAGGAGAGGAAGGAGGTTGCTTTTACAGTTGAATCAGAGGGAAAACTTTGAGGAAGCTCACTCCTGATGGGGCAGAGCCCTACGAAGCACCAGCCTGGGTCTTGGATCAGGATGTGCTGATTGCTCGTTGGCATATTTCTTGAGCACCTCACTATGTGCAAGGCAGTGGGCTCAGCTTTTCATAGAAATCATCTCCTTTATTCCTCATATCAAACCTTCTGCATGTCAGTGACCAAAGCTTTAAAAGGTCAAGAGACTGATTCAAATTCACAGAGCTATTAAGCAGTCAAGCCAGGATTTGATTCTCAGCTTGTCTGACTCTATAACTGGCTAGTCACAGTACCGCACCGGCGTGAACTTGAGGAAGTGGCAGGAGGCAGGGGGGGTACACTTGGCATTCTACCTGGATTGCATCATCAGAGAAGGTAGGAGAAGAAACTGGATAGGGCTAGGTCAGATGGCAGCAGGTTTGTAAGCCCACTCTCCAAAAGGGATGTGAAATCTGGGCTGGGAAGAAGATCACGAAATATCGCACGGTAACCACAACCAGGACACATCAAGAAGGTTTCTGCAAGGCCGCCGTGTTTCCAGTGTCATCTCCAAGACTTCTGACTTCTATACGCCAGCTACCCTGAAGGCACAGGCCTCTGCATCTATGTTTTCTTCTGTTTAAAACCTTCTTTGGAACACCCCCACCACACAGGTACACACGCACAAACGCGCCCACACGGGCACACACACATCCCTTCCCATCTCCTCCCCATCTCTTAGATTCAATGAAACCTCCCCGGATGACCACCCGCCCAGCCCTCACCCTGTCCTGCAGAGGCCATCTTCATCTGTTACCGGCTCTTCCAGGAACGTGTTCTTTCCTTTAGAAAGACCCCTAAATTTGCAACTAAATCGCCATCAGTGTGCATATTAGATGAACATCCTCTTTTTTGCCTACAAAATACAGGCTCCTTGAGAATAAGACATTGACTTCTTTGCCCTTTATTTTATGTCTACCACCCAGCAGGGTCAAACTGTAAGTATTCAATAACTGTTTGCTCCATGAATGAGGACAGAAATTAACGAGACTTTTTACAGTCCCAAAGGATCTATCTCTAGAATAGAACTGACAGTCCTCAGTTCGTAAAGTTGTGATGGAGATAAAATGTGATGGCCAGTAAAATGCCCAGAAGGACATTTACTGCCGGCCACCAGATCATGTAAACCGTGCTGGTCCGCTGGGTTTGCTCTCACTGCGGTAGGTAATTTGACAGGTGGGACAGCATCCAGACCCAGTTGAAGTGCCATAGCTTTTACTTGTTAAGTGTGGGGACTTAAGCAAGCTGCTGTTCTAGCCTCACTTTCTGGTCTGAAACATAGAATTGAGATTCCATGTAAAACTCACAACAATGTCTGGCAAACAAACCCATTCTGTAGACATCAGTTATTTGTGTTATTATTATTCCTCTCTTCAGAACTACCTGGTAGATGAATTCATCCTTCCTCTGTGATCTGTTTGGCTTTTTCCATTTTTGTACACCTGTTTCTCTATGTCATCCTTCTTAACAATCCTTTCCTTTTTCCTTATGTTCAGTAGGGTGGGAGAAGAGCAGACAGGTCAGTACACTGGGGGGCTCCCCCCCCACCATGGTTCCATGCAATTGAGTGGAATTCTGAGCTCTGTAATGTGTTGGCCCCAAATTTCAGATTTGTATGCAGAAATGATTATCAAGACTAAGTCTTCCCCCTGTCCCAGACCCCAGAAGTTTCTGTGAATTATTTTAAGACCGATTTTAGCGGGAAGGGTATAACTCACGTGGTAGAGCACATACTTAGCATGCAGGAGGTCCTGGTTGCAATCCCCAGTCCCTCCATTAAAGTAAATAAACCTAATTACCACTCTCCCTTGCCAAAAAATAATAATAAAAAAAAAGATAGTAAATAAAAATAAATAATTTTTTTTTAAAGACCAATTTGTTATTTGGGACAAGAGGAAAAATGACAGAGGGGTATGGTTTGTATCAGCATCTGTGAATTCTTTTAAGACTTTGGACATCGTAGTTTCTAGCTGGGCAAGGTGAGGTAGCCTGGCCCACCTGTCTCTCCCTCCCTATTCCCTACCCTTCCTCCTGCCCCCACTCCCTTACACACACACACACACACACACACACACACACACACACACACATATATCTTTTTTTCAGATTCTTTTCCTACATTATTACAAAAAAAAATTTTTATTTTATTTTATTTTATGCACGCTGCTACTTCATTATTGCTTTTCCATGCTCTAACATGGTATGTTTTTTTGAAGCCCTGTTCTGTAAACTTTTAAAATATAATAACCTCTTTTTACCGCTATTTTCCACATTATATTCTTGCTAACGACCCATTCAAGCAAGCCCTGATAGAATGGAAGGAGGGCTAAAGATTTATGATCTTCTATTGTAACCCTAGTGGGATTTTCAATTTTGGTCTAACCAGGGCTTAGTATTAAAGCTAAAATTCTCCCTTTATAAACTGTTTGTTTCCCCAGTGCTGCCTGCCTACCTCTAAAGAGAAAAATTAACCTTCTCGCTCGCTGGGATTTTTAGTTATCACTGCAGTGCTCGAAGGACCACTGGGCTGTATTTGCTCTCCTGACAGGATGTTTCTGAAATAGCACCGCCATCGGTCGGGTGGATCAGACTGTCGGCCAAAACTTTGGCACCAAAAGGACCCAACACATACATTTCATCACACTGACCCGGTGCTAACAGCATCTTGAACGTGGGTAACCTCAGGGGAACAGAAGTTGAGAAAGAACTCTTTCAAGGCTGCCCGTCCCTTAATCTCTGCTCAGTTCAAAATGCAAACGTGCTACTTTTTTTTATGCTTGTGGTAGTAAAACAAATTTGGGGGCTCGGGGAATCCTCAGCATGGGAAGGCAGAGAGAAAAGCTCGCAAGAGGAATCCCACAAAAAAAATGAGCTACAGTCACAATCAAGAGAAGAAAACGAATAAACACCTTCTTTAAAAAAGAAAAGAAAAAAACATACATCGGAAAGTCACCCAACCTCAGCTATAGAAGGGCAAAAAATAACTTTTCTTTGAAGCACCAACACTCACTTCTTTGTTACAGAAGCTAGAACAACACCCCGCAGACTGGCAGGCTCCAAAGTTATCAGGGAACTATTTCCTGGGAATACGCTCACTCGGTCCATGCAGCCTGCTGAACCGAGTCAGGATGAGCAGGGGCAAATCAATTCTGTAAAGCAGATGAGTGCTCCAGGCTCTGTCCCGGCAGCAACAATATTGATGCCATGGAAATGTCAGGGCACGTCTGGTCATCGCTGCCTGGGCAGAGTTGGATGGCTTCTGGTGCAGGGTGGATGGGGGGAACCTGACTCTTCTCTCCAAAACAAAGGGGTCTCTCAGCCCTCAAGGTCTCCATCTGCTGACCCACCTCCTGGGATGACCGTCCCCTGGAGACACGGATATCGCAGTGAGATAGGGAGGTGGACTCGAGCCACAAGGACAGGAGGACTGAGACTGGCTTATCTTGACCCTGTTTCTCTAAGTAACAACGGGATGGGTTCCACGACCTTGGTCTCCTGCTATCTGCTGCAAGTCTGTTATGACCCTGGGAGCTTTCTGTGTCTTCTCATGCATCCTTATGACTGCTGGGGCGGGGGGTGGGGGGTGGCAGTCAGAAGAGAATGGGGCTCCCAGTCATTTTCAGAACACTGGGAAAGAGGCCGTCCGTCCCCTCGCTCTGTGACTCATTACCAAATGGTTCTCAACGGACGATTTAAGCGGTGTGGTAGTTTTGTTATGACTGTACAGAGTGACTCCAAGTCTATTGAACAATATTTTTTATTGTGATTTATTTGTGTTCCCTAATTGAAACAAAATGGTACAGCATTCTGTAATAATGGTACCAGGCCCTTCAGCTCATAATCATGTACAATGCGACTTTTTTTTTCTTTTATGGGGTCTGGCTATTTAAGTTCGTCCTAACTACTTGTAAGGCGGAATGTGACATTCCAGATTGGCTACCACCGAGTGAGCCCTGCAATGTTCATTTTCTAAATCCAATCCTCGCAGCCTTGTTATCTTTGTCAGAACAACCTAGTAACTGCTTCCTCAATGTTTTAATTTAGATTTTCTGAGATACACGAGGAATTTAGATGTTATCCCCCCCCCACACCCACCCCACCTTAAAAATGTGGCAGTGCCTCGCTGTTTCTAGGACAAGCTAAAAAGAAACAGATCAAGCAGCCACGAAGCCCTGCAATGTGATTCTAAGTCGTTGTCAGATTTCAGCCCTCCTGTGCCATCGTTGGGCCTCACTCAGGAATACGCTGCTCAAGAAAGCACTCATGGCATGGCCAAGGGATACAATGGTGCCCATCTAATGATAAACAGGAGGCAGCTAATTGTTTCAATTGTTCCAACTCTGTAGTTTCAGGGGACTGTAAACGAAAAAGAAACATGAGAACAACTCCTATTGCTTTTACTATAAATCTTGAATGCAAACCTTTTTTTTTTTTTTTTTTTTTTTTTGCTTCCCCAAGGCCGTTGCACAACACAATACATCTTTTCATAAGTCTTTCTTGGAACATCTATTGCTGGATGTATTTAGGTTAAAGAATATTTTGGGTGGGATTGAAAGGGGAGACCAAGTCATCGCCTGAGTGGAAGCAGGCAACTTTCTGGAGGAAGCATCACTAGCCTTGCTGGCCCAGGTTTCTATGGCGAACAGTCATCAGAGCGACTTCATCTGACTATGCTTGGATGCTTAAACACTTTGCGTTTTTTTTTTTTTTTCCTCCCCTGTTTTGTCTTTGAGAAAGTCAGGTGTCCGTGGTTAGTGTGTCTGGACACTAAACCAGATACCCAACCCAAATGCAGGAAAGACAAATAACTATTGTAACAGGATAAATGCTTCCTTCTCAGGCGGCATTTGGAGTTTCACTCTCTTTGTTTCTCAGTTCACTGCTTTGGTGAGGTCTCCAGCCCCTGACAAACAGAGCCTAAAATTTAAGACAGTCTTCAAAGGTCAAGTCCGCTCTCCTTGCATTTTTTTTTGTGAAAGAAGAGCCCAGGCATCTTGCCTTGGAAAAGTAGCAAAACAGCACAGAAAGGACTTAAGCATTTATCTAGTGGAATTCTTTTGCATCCTCGACAACATTCCTGTGTTGGTGCCTTGGTCACGTTAGTGAACTCCACTCTCAATTGAGTCTTCCACAGAGTTTTGGATTCTGAGGCCCCGAGATATGATAAAGTGGTGTGTTTGAAATCTTCAAAAAGAAAGAGAAGAAGAAAAAGAAAAGCAGAAAGCCAAACAAGGGAGAGGGCAAAAAGAATAGGGTAACAAAAAGAAAAAACATGATACTCGCTTATTAAGCCAACTTCCAACCATAGGGTGCTCCAAGTTAATTTCAAAAGCTAATGGCAAGAATAACCATTGTGATCTTTGTAGGAAAATCCAATAAAGCCATCAAAGGGCTTTGGTATGACGTGTTTTGTGGTTGAGGAGTTATCAACTGGTGTACTTTTAGATTAGTATATGCCTTTAGTCTTCTAGGTGTTCTTTTTGGATGTGATAATTAAGCTTTTTTGGGCATAATGTAGTCATTTTTTCCAATATTTAAGCAAAGGAAATAATTGTAGTGTCTACACATTTCGGCAGATAAGATCAGTGGGGAAGAGAATCTCCATTATCTTCCTTAAACTCTCTTCTGAGTCTGTAACTATATCCTTTTCATTTCCCCCCAAAAGTATTTCAGGTTGGGCAACACAGCAGCCAGTCCTGTGTGTGTGCGTGTGTGAACAGTAATGGCTACTTCTTGAAGTGTCTCCTCCCGATCAGCTTACGCCCCGCCAAACAGGTAGATCACATTTGCCTGTGAGTCACAGTTGGTGCAATAAAATGGGGCAAGGTGCCACTCCGAATGACATAGATCGAATCCCATGACACCAACAAGCAGAGATAGGAGCGATCTCCGAATCGAAAGTCCTTATTTGGGGACAAAGTTGAGGGTTATGGAGAAAGAAGGGAGTCTTTCTGGGAAAGGACTTTTCTTTTTTGCCTTCTGCTTATAAGAAAAGGAAACGCACTAGATTCTTCTACTCGGACAGTCCACGTGGCTGCATACGCTGGCCACTCAGAAAGGACAGCACACATGGCCCACTGACATTCTTACTCTAGGACAGCACTATGTTTGTTTCCCTGAGGACCTTCAAAAAGTTTAGAGAGGGAAAAAAAATGGAATGCTGTTTTTCTGTACTGTTTATGCCCATTTCTGTCTGGACTATACTTTGAAGTCCTTGGCTTTGCCCATGTGCCATGGACACAGCCCTCCAAAACCGCCTCTAAGTATTATCATTATATACGCCCCATGAAGTCATTTTATACTGTATACGCCTTGTATGGTCATATGTGGAATAGCAAATAAATCCTTTGCCGCAGTGTCTAAACTGGATCAGTGTTAGTTCAGACACTTAAACACTTGATCTGAGGCCAGAAGGTGGAAATCACAGACGTTGGAGTAGCACTGTCAAGTCCAATGTCACAAACAGGCAGGCACTAATTACAATGCTGGTGAATGAGTAAAATGATTTTGATTTAAATTTAAACTCTTTGAAATGAAATGCCAATACTTAAAGAAAAAGAGATATTCATTAGATTTCAAAAAGAAGCTCCTTCACTTTTCATCATTCAGTGGTTTCTCGGTTTGCCACTCTAATGGAAATCTCCTGTCCACTTGCCCAGTCTCCGTCACCTTTCTTTTGGTAACATTTCACATTTCCTTAGGAGACTATTTACCCCCCACGATCCCTGCCCCACTGCTTTCCCCACAGCCCCTTCCACCCCTAGCCACTGTGTGGTTTGAGGGAAACTTTCTCCAGCACTGCCTGCCAAGATGGGCTTGCAACCCAGCGTTGAGCAAAAAGAGTGTTTATCTCATTGGCCGTTGCCATTGGTTCGTGGCATGAACATGAAACCCATTCAAAGCAAATCAGTCCCAGCACAGGGCCTCTGTGGGAAAGATGAAGAGATGAGAAGAGAATCAACCATATTATGGGCTTGCAGCTGCTAGGAAGCCATCTTGCCATCAAGATGAAAACGGAATGACTAGAAAGAAGTGGAAAGTTTCAGGATATTTTTTGGAGACAGAGCCAAAAAAAAAAAATCCTTGCTGAGTTGACAGAATATTCTCATGACTTGGATGTAGGTGATGAGAGAAGGAAGGACTCTTGAATGTGTCCCAGATTTTTTTTTTTTGCTGAAAAATTGGGTAGATGGTGTTGCCATTTACTGAACCAAGGAAAAGACTGAATGAAACACAAGATTGAGGAGGGAGGAAATCATGTCTTTCAATCTTGTAGAGTTAAGTTAGAAATGTATTTTAGACATTTCAGTGGAGATGCCAATTTGGAAATCTGGAGAAGAGGCAGGTTTGAATAGATGGATTTGGAGATCATCAGTACTTGGTTGGCATTTAAAGCCATTGAGTTGGATAAGATAGTGAGGCTGAGCACCCACATTGGTGTCCAGCGTCCAGAAGGAGGATCTGACAGACAGCTCAAAATGTGATTCCTGCTGAAATACTTTAATGGTTCCTCCTGGCTCTCAGGATAAAAGTCCAAGCTTCTTTACATATTAAACAATTCATGATAAGTCCCTGGTATCTTTCCAAACTCTTCGCTTCTACTCCCTTCCTGGAACCTGCATTCCAGACCCTTTAACTCCCTGCAAGCCCTTGACTAAGCTGGCTGAGTGTTTTCCAAGGACTCTGAATGACCTGTCTGGTCTGTTGGAAGTCTCCTTCCATTCCACTCCAGTGCATCCTTGATTTTTTGCAGCTTAATTTGGACATTCCTTTTTCCGACTCCCTCCTCAAGTTTGGATTGGGTCCCACTTAGGTGTTCCTCTTGCCAGTGTGTTATTATCGTCTGTCTCTTCCAGTGGACTGTAAATACCTTGGGGTCAGAGGCTCTGATTTGTCATCATGTATCTCCAGGACCCATAAGGGTAGCTAGCTTCTATTAAGTGTTTAAACAACATGCACCACTATGGTGCATATCTGACCATTGATTGCCACCCCCATCCCCTCCACTGAAGCAGTCCAGTGCTCTGGAAGAGATTCAACTGATCTAATGGTTCTCAAGTATTAGCATCGATCAGAATTACCTGGAAGACTTGTTAAAATGCAGATAGCTGTACTTCATCCGTGGAGTTTCTGATTCAGTAGGTCTGGGATGGGAATTGAAAATTTGCATTGTCAACAGCTTCTCAGGCGCTGCAGACACTGGTCCTTTGAGAATCACTGCCCTAAGGGCAGTCTCTAGTAAATCAATTCTCATCGTCCACACACCTCTGCCTTACGCTTATGAGGTCAGTCCTGAAACGTGGAGATGTTTCCAATGTGAACTAAACAAAGCTGTGCAAAGATGGCTTGATCCTTCAATGCGACACCGATACCCATATGTCTAGGCACTTCTGTTGCCTAAGGCAACACAGAAATATGCCTTGATGAAAGTTACCTACTTTACATGCTCTCTAAACCTCCCTCATGTAAAATGGCATGGAAACACTCCCTTGGCCAAGCCTGTATAAATACTTATGTTTCCTACATCTCAGGTTGTGTTAAGAGGTACCCAGTGCTAAACGATGTATTGTTTGAGTTTTTAAGGGGAGTTGGGTCAACAAATGAATCAGAGACATCCAAAGACTAGTTCCCTGTGAATAAATGACAGTGTATAGCTTTACGTGGAAATTCACCTGTATCAGATTCCATATGTACACACCTTAATCCTCTCAGTCTCACTTCTTCTTCTTCCTTTTTTTTTTTTTTTTTTTGGTTTTCTCATTTTATTTTATTTTATTTTTTATTGAAGAGTAGTTGATTACAATGCTAGTTTCATTTGTACAGCAAAGTGATTCAGTTATATATATACATACATATATAAACATGTATTTTCAGATTCTTTTCCATTATAGGTTATTACCAGAAATTGAATATAGTTCCTTGTGCTGTGCCGTAGATGCTTATTGTTTATCTATTTTAAATATAGTAGTGCATATCTGTTAATCCCAAACTCCTAATTATTCCCTCCCCCTCCCTTTTCCCTTTGGTAACCATAAGTTTGTTTTCTATGTCTATGAGTCTGTTTCTGATTTGTAAATAAAACTGATATCATATGATATCTGTCTTTCTCTGTCTGACTTACTTCACTTAGTACGATCGTCTGTAGTTCCATCCCTCTTGCAAATGGCATTATTTTATTCTTTTTCATGGCTGAGTAATATTTCACTGTATACTTTTACCACATCTTTATCCATTCATCCGTTGATGGACATTTAGGTTGTTTCCATGTCTTGGCTATTCAGCCCCACTTCTTAATCCAGTCACTGCTACAGTGACCAACTTTGTGCTGGCTTCAGCCAGCTTTGTTCAGATGCAGCCTGGCCAGACTGGGTCACCTTGCCCTAGAGCTTTGCTAACACTATGGCAAAGGGCACCTGCAGGACCTTCATCTCTGCTCATGTCCATACAACCCTGAAGTTTAGAGAGCCAGTGGATAAACACTTTCCACTTTTAAGTCCCTGGACACACACTTCATAAGACTCCTTAGAAGGTCCCCTGAACCTCAGTGCCAGCGTCTGGAGGTGGCCAACTTGACCGTGCATCCCTGAGTTGGATTTCTCTTCCTCTTTTACACCCTCCAGACCCTCACTCCTGCTCCCTGGGATCACCTTCCCAAGGAAAATACTGTCAAACTACTTGTCTCAGTTTTCAGTGGAATCCAGGCTAAGTTATAATCCAAAGCAACAAGTTGTATTGAGAGGTGAGGGTTTTGCTCCCGGAGGTCTGTGAGACCCATGTGCATTGATTGCGAAGCCAAACTGTAGATACACAGAAGATAAAGATAGATATGGCTGCTTTTCCCTTAAGTACATGATTGGTACTCCCTGACTTAAGCGGTTTGAAAGCTTTGCAGTGAGCCTCTGTACAAATTTTGAGCACTGCTTACGAAATTCAATGTTGGTTTGAGATTTACGGATTTACCGGGCAGAGAGGAAAGAAAATCTATTTCTTTCAGCCAAACTTTTGGAAATCTGGGAACAATAACCACATCTAGCTCAACATGAGTACTATTTGTGATAATAAAACACTAGTATTTAAACCGAACCTTGAAGGATTTTCTCATTTAAATTGTGGGTAATAATTATTCTTTCTTCCAAATTGTAGAACAGTTTGTACAACCTCAGAACTCTCAAAACATGCTGAGATCTCAGTTGACTTTCTCAGCCAGTTTGGGAGGTAGATACAGCAGGTGTTAGTTTTTGCATTTGTGAAATGGGGTAGCTGATGGTGAACTTGGTCACCTCCCGACCTCCAACAAGGTTTCTTCTAGTTTCTAAAATTCTATGATTTTATTTTAAGGATAAGAAAATGGAGAAGGCAAATGGCTGACTTAAAATTTCAGCACCAGTTAGTGTGAAGAAGGATGAGAATCTGGGTCTTCTGTTTCTCAGGTTAAGGCTAGCGCTGTTTAAAAGCGACCACACGAAGCTGTAGATTGACAGCATCCACATTGCCCTTGGTCCAAAGCCCCGCAGGGATGATTCTTGGAGCTCAGCGCTTTCTCCAGGATTTCAAGGGAACATGTCTCCCCTCCCCACAGATGTTGCTACAGTAATTGTAAATCAGCACAACAGGTTGTCCAGAATTGCTAGCTTAGAAACTACTCCATTAAATTAATACTAAGAAAGCAAGAAAGAGACATCTAAAGGTTTGGGTTGAATGCCTGTCTGTCTTGAAAATTATTTTGTAGAAACTGGAAGATTCATCATCTGCAAACCCAGTCCGTAAAGGAGATTTAGCACCGTAGTCTTGTCTAATTGGCTTTGTTTGCACGGCAGTCAGATCTCCCACGCACAGGATGTGCCCTCCTGCTTACCCTGGAGGGCACACAGAATTTGGTTCCCACATGGGGTGGCCAGATGTCCTGGATTAACCAGAACAACACAGGAGCTGGAGCTACTGTCTGCCTGGTTGTGTGCAGACATTCGGGAGGGAATGTCCTTCCGAGCAAGGTTCTTGGAACTTTTTGAAGGGGAGGCAGCCATGCCTTTCCCCATTTTGGTGTCAGGAGGGGCCAACCCTGGGAAGTACTTGATTGCCTTTGTTTGAAAGGAAATGTTCCCAATCCTATCAAGAGTTTTCTTTTCTTCCTAAGAAAAAAAATGATGATACAAACTTCCACATTTTGTAAGACTCCTGAAGAGGGCATTCCTGAAAGTTGGCCACTTTGGAGATTCCAGGGAAAGAAGCAGTGAGGGAGGCAGGGACAATCGGTACTGACCCAGAGGGGACATTGTCTTCTGCACATTAACACAGGACAGAGTTCTCAGAAACCAGAGGGGGACCTGGGGACTGGTGCAGAAGAGTCCAGCCGATGGTTAGAGTGCCACCTATTTACTGGGCTTCTACGGGACCCAGAAGGCACTCTTGAAGTCATCATTAATCACTGCTTCTCTTTCTTCCCGAAGAAGAAATGTGTTTTCTATAAGCCAGTTCTTCTGAATAGGGCTGATTACAAAGCTGTAAAAAGCCAGACATGAATTAGTGTACAGAGTCCCCGAAGTCCCGAATGCCACACCAAGGCAGGACTTTTAAGTGCAATTATAACTTCTGGAACCAGCATAACACGATGTTCTGCATTTGAAAATCTGGGAAAATATCTGCATGAATTTCTTATTCCATTTGCTATTTGCATACTTGCAAAATGTAAAAACCTGCTTTGGCATATGTCAGAAAAAAACTATAAAATCCTTTTCAGGATAATGGAAGTAAAAAAATGTAAAATGCAGTGTAAATATTTGTGTCAAAGCCTTGATAAGGTCAGTGAAGGGTTTTTTTTTTTTCTCTCTCTCTCTCTCTCTTTTTATTAATAGTTTCTTGTTCTTCTTAGCACAGCTGTTTCAATGGCCAGTTAGGAGAGAAAGTTTTCATCACCCTCATTTATTAGGGAGATTCTGCTCTTATCAAATGGTAGAGTTGAAACTCTAGCTTAGCCAATCAGATTTTAGCACTGGTAAAACTCCTACTGGGTTCCAATGGACCGTGGGTTACCAGTAGGCTGAAACTCTAAGGCGATTCTGTGTCCTGATACTGCCCATCTCCAGCAGCCTCCAAGTCACAGTCAGTAATTTTTTTTCCCCAGGTTTCAGTTAAGGAAGGATAAGCAGACTCATTTTGCTTTTTTTTTTACATCGAGATCTCAGTGCTGTTGCTTCGCTATCAAGTCCACAATTTAGGATGCTTTGACATGAGCGCTTAGGGGTGGTTGGATAGTGAGGGCAGTTGGTTAGATTTTTTGGTCTTTTTGTAAAGACGGCAAACCCCTTGAGAACAAAGTCCAAGACTCTTTTGCACATCGAGGAACGGGCACCAAGCAATGACATTTGAATGAATAATGGAGAATGGACGAGTCAAGTGGAGGACTGGGACGTCCACCTTGAGAGACGCCTCCTGGGACCTTGCACTTGACTCTTTACTGAGCACGTGGGCATCACTGAGCCTCCTGGGTACCAGGCGCTGTTCTGAGCACTGTGGATGCAAATACAGGAGCTGTTTTTGAATCATCTAATTCCTTGAGAAGCTAATTACCACTGGAGGACAGAAGTTGCCTAAACGGCTCCAGTGCTGGATGTTGGGGGCCATTAATGGAGGAGAGGACAGAGCTACAGAGCAGCTCCAGCAGCCCCAGCTCCTCACTGAGCACTTCAACCACAAGGAGGTTGGCCGCCATCCATAGACTCACTTCTGCTATCAGGAAACACTGGCCTTTTCTAGGGACAGAGGGCATGACTTGTAAAGCTCCCAAAAACCCAGAGCTTTTCATAATAAGCAAGGTCATGGTCTACTTACACTATTTTTAAAATAACCTACTTTTAAAATAACCTTTCCCTTAATTACAAATGCAGTGACATACAAGTTCATTGTAGAAAACTGGAGGACGCCCAGCTGGGACTGCCTGACCCTGCTACTTCTGCCAGCATGCTGTATAAGTGTTATTAATGATTATTAACAGTGCGGACTGAGCGAAGGGTGTGCTCAACCTATGGACTAAGGAGCTGCCCTAGGGGGTGGTCTTGTGTCAAGAGCTCTGTCCAGCAGAGATGGTGATGATTAACTGGATAGGAATTTGACCTGTAGAGAGAGCGGACTGTTGACAGAAAGCGAGAAGCAGGGGCTAGAGATTAGCTGGGCCAGTACGATGGGAGAGGATGGGAAAGGAATCGAGATGGCTTATAATGATAGCAGAAATTAATCGAGTGTGTATTACACGCCAGGCACGATGCGAAGGACACTTTACATCAGTTAGCTCACTTAAATCTCACAGCATCTCTAAGGTAGCAACTCTACCATTTAATAAGAGTAGAATCTCCTTAATAAATAAATAAATTCTTTTCTCTGTTTTCCAGATGAGGAAATGGGGAGATGGAGGAAACAGGGAGGTGAATGTACTTGCCCAAGTTAACGCAGATCGGAAGTGGCATCGCCCAGGTGGTCTGGCTCCAGATTTCAAGCCGTTATCATCACCCTCCACTGCCCTGCAAGGGAGTACACTCATGCATATGTATGTATGTATATGCCTGTGAATGCATATGCATATGTGGATATTGACATTGATATAGCGTCCGTGGAAACGCTGGGGGAAAGCGTGACCAGATTCTCTCAGTCAATAGATCTAGAAAACTCCACAGGTTCCTCAATCATGTCGCAGGGTCTGGGTAACAGCTACTATTCCTGCCCACACCCTGGGTCGATGACCAACCATCCTAGGTGCCCCGGAGATTTCTGGTTGTTACCACTGAAAACCCCCTGCTTGATGGAGACTTGTCTTTCTCTTTCTCTCCACACCTCACAATAGGATCTTGCTACTGCAGACAGCCTGACTGTCTCTCTTCTTTGTAACCTTGAAAAGCCTTATGAGCATCTGCGCTTCTGGTCACAAATCCTCTTTCCTCGGAACCTCATTGATCATCCTGTCCTTCTGCTGGGACCGGCCAGGTGACGATAACAACCCCCTTGCTTAACCTCCTCCATCTCTGCAGGGTCTCCTCAGGCTTTTCCTCTCCCAGCTTGGTAACAGAAGCGGCTGACCACACCCTGACAGAGCTCTTTCCTCATAGGTCACCTCACCTTGATCCCCCTTCGACTCACAGAAGGAAGGCCGGGGAGGAAACCCGCTTGGAGGACGAACTTCAGGACTGTCTTCATTTCATCTTCCCATCCGATGCAGAAATTCTCTCCTCCCCTTTCCCCCACTCCCAACTCCTATATGCTGAATCCTTCTTTTCATTTTCCACAGCTTTAATTTTTAGAAAGTCATCCCTTCTGTGAATGTGAAATATAACAGATCCCAGTTCTGCTTTCTGAAATCACCAAGAATAAAGCTTGCAGCGGGAGAATGATGGTCTCCCCCAAGAAAGCAGAGATCACATGGACTGGAAGGAAGGGTGAATCTAGAGGTGGAGGTGACCCCCCCCAGGTGTATCCCTGAAGCAATGCAAGAGCCTCAGGGTAATTATAAGTAGCAAAGGAATACCTTAGAGGTTAGCAACTCCTTTCATAAAGGAGCTGTCTGAAGCCCAAGGAAAGGACAAGAATCTAGCTAATGATGGCCAAAAGTGGGGGACAGTGCATGCACAGCCTGACGCATGGGTGATGAATAGAGTGAGTTGAATATTAGCATCCATTTATTTGACCAATCATAGAAGATGGTTGAAAGGGACTCGTGACCAGAAGGCAGCAGTGGGATGTACTTGTTTTATGAAACCAACTGGAGGCAAACTCCAATCTCTGTGGCTCTAGCCGGAGGGTTCCCAGGGGATGGGAGGAAACTAGACGCGATGACCCGTGAAGAAAAGGGCAAGAAAACTTTTTAAAATAAAAATGTGCAGTAGTTCCTTGGTATCTGCATGGAATGGATTCCAGGACCCCCTGCAGATGCCAAAATCCATGGATGGTCAAGTCCTTTACATAAAGTAGTGTAGTATTTACACGTAACCTCAGCACATCCTCCCGCATACTTTAAATCATCTCTAGATTATTTATAATGCCCAGTACAATGTAAATGCTATGTAAATAGGTGTAAGTACAATGTAAATGGCTAAGTAAATAGTTGCTGGCATATTCAAGTTTTGTTTTTGGAAATTTCTGGAACTTTCTAAAAAATATTTTTGATCAGCTGGTTGGTTGAAATCATGGGTGTGGAATTTGTGGGTCCAGAGGGCTGACTGTACTTGTTCAGTATTTTTAGTGATTAAAAATTTTGAAACAATATTAAAACTTTGAGAACAATTTACTTTTTTCCCCCACCTGGGAATCACACTATTCACATTGAAAAATTTTCCAAGTTTCTTTTATGCCATGCATTTTTTTTTCAAGTTGAGATCATATTGCATATGCAGACTTCTGCCCTATTTTTACACTTAATTTTATATTTATATTGTTCTCATTTCCTCATGTCATTGAAAACTCTTCATAAACATGATTTAAGACTACTGTAATATTGTTTTATATAGAGAATCCGTCATTCACTTTATCATTCCTTCATTGGCATGTTTCTGGTTTCTAGTCATTAAAGTAATACACTGTGATGCAAATAGTCACACTTTGGCCTTTGTTTGTTATTTGTGAATAATTTCTTTGGTATTTTGCTAAAACTGAAGTTACTTGGTCAGCAAATATGATTGTTTTCAGGTTTTTTAAAATAAAATTCTAAAAACAATGTTTTGTCCCAGAAAAACTAACTGCCAACCACACTGCTTGTGGGTATCCTTTTCATACACCCTTCAGTTACAAAAAGCATTACTGTTAAAAATTTACTAATTTTGGAGACACGTGCTACAACTTTTAATTCGCTGACTATTAATGAAGTTGAAAATCACTATACCTGAGAACAAAATGTCATGCAGCAAGTAGGAAGCATAAGAGACCAACCACATATTTGAAACTAGTCAATGCAGAGAGATATGCTTTATTAGATATGGGGAACTCTCTTACTTGGAGAAAACAAATGGTAAGGAGACACGGAAGCTATTCTACATACATCAGTGGAAGTGACTGCGTTCTCCAGAGCTGAAGTCACTGTCTTTTTAGTATGAGATCTTGATGATGGAATGCCCAATGGAATTTCCAGCTCTGAAGATGATATTAAGCTCGCTCATTGTTCCCAGCCAGCAAGGGCCACACCAGAAAGCTATGTGGGTGGTAAGGAGACGGCTAGATATGCTTTCTTGTGGGTACATGGAAATGAATGAATCTAGAGAAAAGTCACCTAAATTTATGAAATAATGAATACCAAACTACAAGCCGGAGAAAGGATGTTAAGAAAAATGAGCTTTTTTCCTAAATTCACTGACTTACGTATTGAAGCCACACACAAAGTTTAGCACAAAACTGGGCATCTCTTGGGAGACTCAAGAAGATAAATGAAAAGTGAGCATTCACTGCATGAACATTTGGCAAACATCTAGTGAATGTCTACACTGTGCAAGGTGGCCCTCAATAGAGGCAGGTCACTGGAGTAACAAGTGTAATAAAAGAGGCAGAGAACCCCCTTGGTTAGGAGGAGAGACTAAAACAAATTAGGACTAGTCAGGAAGAAATTCTGTACACAAAACAAGTGCAGTTGCCCCTCAGTATATGACCTCCCTGGGAACCCAAATCCAAGGATGCTCAGATCTCTTATATAAATGGCAGAGTATTTGCATGTAACCTAGGCACATCCTCCTGTATACTTCAGATCATCTCTAGATTACTTATAAGACCTAATGCCATGTGAATGCTAGTAAATAGTTGCCAGTGTGTGGCAAATTCAAGTTTTGCTTCTTAAAACTTTCCGGATTTTTTTTTCTGAATATTTTCATTTGTTGGTTGGTTGAACCTGCAGATATAGAGGGCTGACTGTAGGTTGTAAGTTCCATGAAAAGGTAGCAAGTGCCTACCGGAAGAGTAAAGCAAAGAAGGGAAAGGATTAAGAGAAAGGGCAGGGTAGAAAGAGGTCCGATTCTGGGGATTCTTTTAAAAGTAGAATCAAAGGGATATGCTGATGTTTTTGACATGGGGTGTGAAGAAGAGACATGTGAGATGAGTAAACATTTTGGACTAACTGGAGAATGGGCTTGGCTTTTCATGAGATGGAGAGGTCTCAGGGAAAAACAGGGTTGGCAATGGGTCACTTTGGAGCATGATGAGTTTGAAGTGTCATTAAATAACCGAAGAAGATGTCAAGTAGGTGGCTGCATAGATGAGTCCAGAATTCAAGGGAGAAGTCTGGGCTAAAGATACAAAATGTGGAGAATTTGACAAGAAAGTGAGATTGCCAAGAGTGCGGAGATGTTCAAAACTCTGAGAACTCAACAGGACGATGTCAGTACATAAGGAGGAACCAACAAAAGAGATGCAAAGAAGGGGTTAGAGAGGGAGGAAGAAAAGCAGGCACACAGAGCATTCTGGAAGCCAAGCAAAGACAAAGTTTTAAGGATGAGACAGTCATCATTTGTGTTCAATTCTGCTTCCAGGTCACCTAAGATGGTGATGATAGAGGACAAGTGATTGAATTTAACAAAGTGGAAGGTATTGGTCACCTAGACAGAGAAGTTTTAGAAGAGTGGTTGGGGAGAGAGCCCAACTGGACCAGATTTAAGGGAGAATAGGAGAGAAATTGGACACTGCAAGAGACAACTATCTCAAGAGTTTCTCTGTGAAAGGAAGGCAAGAAATAGGGCAGTAGATGGAGTGAGGCAGGGTCAGGAGAGAGGTTTCTTTAAGATGCAAAGAAATAACAGCCCATTTGCATACTCTAGGATAGTGTGAGAGGGGAAGATTGCTGATGGAGGAGAGACAGAAGGAAAGGTTGGGGGAATGTCTTTGAGTAAGTGGAGACGATAGTGTCTGATGCACAAGTGGAGAGGTTAGAAGTGGACGGGGCTGGCCAGTCCATCCATGGAAACAGAGGGAAGCAGAAATGGAGATAGAGCTGCAAATAGTGGAGGTGAGCAGATGCAGAGGAACTTGTAAACATTCTTCCCCCATTGCTTCTGATTCCTCAGTAAAGCAGAAAGTAAGGTTATCAGTGGAGAGTGAGGATGGAGGAGGAGGGGGTGGAAGGTTGAAGGGAGGAGAAAATACCAGGTAATAATCAAGTGAGTGGGACAGTCAATGTGCTTGGGAACAGAGTATGATAGTGTCAGATAATGAAGGCTTCGCTTGAGGTTCATGGTCATGAATTACAAATAACGGGTTACTAGGGCATTGTGTACTCAATGTCCACATGCACGCCAATGACTCCGTTGTCTGGACAACTATGAAAGGCTCATTGCATGACTGATAAGGGTCTTTAAATCAACACGACAATCTCCCTCAGCACATGATCTGTCAGTTCTCACCTGCTCAGCCTTTTTTTCCTACCTGATTCCTCAAGAGCTGCTACTTTGGCACTTGGATCACCATCTCCCCTAACTATTTTTCCTTCAAGATTTTGTTCCTATGTTGCCTCCACAGGGAGTCTTCTTTAGAAAACCTTCAATGGGTTAGGTGTCCCTTGTTCCCATGTATAACTTAATAATTGTTCCATCTTAAAATTTATCATAGAACAATCTTATAATAAGGTAAGTATCTTACAATGTCATCATTACCGTCATCACCACCATCATCACCACCATGATCATCCTTATCTTATGAACAACAAAGAGGATGGGATGGAGACATCGAGTAATTTGATGGGTTCCTAGGAGTAGAGGAGTAAAAGTCAAAGTTGGGAATCAGATGGCCCCAGATCGGGTCCAGAGTTCATGCTCTTAATCATCAGGTCACGCTATCTCTCTGGTTTTGGGTCAAATAAAGATAACATCATTACAACAGAGGAGGACTGAGCGGGCTGAATCTATAATTCGTATATCATGCAGATTATCTCTAAAGATACATTGAGTATTATGCTCCGGTATGAGGCTAAATACAACACCAATGAATTTGGAATTCTTCTTTTGTGTTTCTTTTGAGATTGTGAGTGTTACATTCACTCCCAGGAGGCAGTTGGAGTCATAAGATTTTAATCTGCTCTGGTGTCATTCTATTCAAAAGTAAGAATTTTGTTGTTAATATCCTATTGTTAGGTATTTGAATAAATGTATATGCTGCCTACATGTCTTGATTAAGAAATAAGTATGCAAATCTTGAATTCTGAATCCTTCCCCATGAAAATTCTTGGGGATGGATGTTCAAAATCTTTCTGGCAGCAGCTACCTAATTTTCTAAGCTTATGTAGAAAGAAAAGTTTTTAAGGGCAAAATATATTCTCTCAGAGTTAGTTAAAATCAAAACTGCATACAAAAGAGCCAGCAGACTTGACACTAGTACTTACAGGATTTATTTCTTGGAAAGGAGTAAGCTTTTCTTAAAAGCTTTATCCAACGGCATGTCTGACAATAGTGAATATAAACAATTTGGCTTCCTGAGGCAACTTCTTCTTTACATGTTGTCTAATGGCATTCAACTCTGTCTTGCCGACCCCTGTGTATCCAGCACAGCAAAAGCTGGGAGGAGGAGTGAGTCGCTGTTCACAGCTGTGTCCTATTAGTGTGTTCACCTACGGAACTGCCATGCCTCCCCACAAGCCACAAGCCTGCCAGTGAGTGTGTCGCTGGGGTCCCTAGGATGGGAAACCAAAGGAATCAAAGAGCGGGCTTTGGATTTAAGCCACCAGAAAGAGAACAGCAAGATGCTTGGATCACTATGAGGAGAGCGGAGGGCCAACCCAGCCTGTTAGATACCAGTTTTTGTTTACCCCTTCTCATTTGTTGGGTACAGCACTTTACATGTGTCATTCCATTTAATCTTCATGTCAACACTCAACCTCAGACTCTTCATTTAAGAAATATGTATCGAGAGGAAATTTATCCCAACACTCTGCTCTACACTTGAGTGGATATGAAACTTAGTTAAGGTGGTCCCTGCTTTCAAATAGCTGAGAGTCTAGAAGGGGTGGAAAGATGACGTAGTGAGTGATGTAGACTAGAGGTAGTCCTTGAAGGACCAGCAGTGGTGATGGGGGAATAGAGAAAATTTCAGGATCCCTGAACATGGCTCTCTAGGAAGAAAAAAAATAGAATAAATAAGAAAAGAGAATTTGTCAATGATATCTGAAAAATAAAAATATATAAAAAGAAAAGGAAAGAAGGAATGAGTCAACAAAATAGACAAAGCTCCACTGATGTTAAACTTGAGGCTAAAAGCCATCCAGATTTCTGGAATATGGCCACACCACACATCACAGACAAGCTCGTCCACTCTACTACGTTGGATCCAACAAGGTTTTCTGCTCTTCTGGATGCTGAATATTACGGCTAGTTACAGGAATGAGTAAGCAACCCACCTGGGCATATATCCAAAATAGATGTTAGAGAGAAGTAAAATCAGTTCTGCAGTGGACTCCCACCGAACACCATTTCTTGAATTTCAAGGCTACAGGTATTCCAGGGTTTTGGGAATGAGTGTGACAAATACATCTTAGAGGCTGGGCTACTTTCTGCAGTGGCCCCCAATGTTTGATGTGTGTGTTGTATACTGTGTCAGTCCATAAAACCTCTTCTCATCTTATTGGAGGAAGATAAATTTATCCCAGGTCTCAGAAAGTCCCTGACATGCTGAGAAAGGAGAACAAGGCACTTAGAAACATGACTTTTAAAACAATATTTATTCTGAAAAAAATGTGTGTAGCAAACATGCTGATTCAGTTCTTGTAGATGATGAAACAATTATGGAAATAACTTATGAGGATAAATGTGAAATTCTCCCAGGAGAGGTACAAAAAGCAAAGGCTATACAGAGGATTGCTGGAGAATATTAGATCAGAGGAAAAAATAAAGGCCTTACAGATGAGACATCTTTTGAAAGAGGTCAAAAATGATGCCTAAGATTTTGACTAGTAGAAATGAGGGAAGTTCTTGTTATTCTAAGAATAGAAGCAAAGGCATGTCGGCAGGCAAGGACAAGCTCCGTGTGGATGTGAGTAGGATAACAGTATAATCTAGGCTGCCTAAATTGGTTGGGGTCAGATAAGGGGGGCTGAAAGCCAGGTCAGTGGTCTTAGTCCTAATTCAGTTGGCTGCTCTTATAGGAATGAGCTAGCAAAAGCTCATGAGAAAGGGCAAAACATGATGGGAGTTGGTCTTTGGGAAGATAACCCGGCGGATGTCATCATTGGAAAAGAGACGGAGAGACGTACCCCAGTGATGGGCTATTCGCTGTTTAGATGAGACGACTGAGGGTTTGAATTAGTGACAATGAGAATGGAAAGGAGGAAATGGAGGTGAAGATATTGCAGTGGTCTTGGTACTTGCCTGGCCACGGGGAAGGACTCAGAGTTTCAAAGTTGATGGAGAACTCTAAGTCAGATAACAGACATGGCAGTATGATGTGAGCTCTGGCAGTGGCCTTGGCTGGGAACTCGAGGTATAACATGCGCCTAGAAGATTCAACCGGTGGCAGCCCCTGTCCAGGAACAAATATGGTGATGACAAGCTGAGTGGAATGCAAGGATTCAAATCATTTTGTCATCAAGAAAACTGATTCACCATGTTTGAATGTGAGTGAGTGAAATGAGAAGAATCAAACATTATATGTGGATTACATCACTGGGTCTCAGGCTCTGCACTCATGAGGCTCACCCAAGGAGCTGGTAGGAATTCCAGACAATCAAAAACAACTCCTAAAGGTTCTAATTCAGTGGGTCCTGGGTGGATCCCAGGAATCAATAATGTTCTCAACTACACCCAATGATTATGGATTAAGTGATCAGAAAAGAAAACACTGGATTATCGTCATAAATCCTACCCTGCATACGCATAGAACTTCGGGTAATCGCAACACATTGTGCATTCTGAAGTGGCCACAAATCTTCCCTAGAGAAGTGAAAAATTTCCCACTATGACCAGCCAAAGGATAATTGTCTGACTCATCCTAATCTTTGTTCTCTTTTGAAACCGTATTTAAACCATCCTCTCCTTACATTCCATTTGTTTATTAACTTTGGGAGCTTTTATTCCCTTGAATGCTCCGTCTGTAAGAATGTTGGCTGTAGGAACTCTTCAAGCTCCATGTACGCAGAGTTCAGTCTGTTTTAAAACGGACAAAGTATAAGACTTTGTCACTCTGCTGTTGCTGCGACTGGTAGTATTGGAACCACAGGAAAGTGACCTAGTCTCACTGAGTTTGTATTTTCTCATCTTTAAAACCAGAAGCTCTAACTAGACCAGTGTATGATCTTCTCTTTGACTCTATGGTTTCATGCTTTATAATCTGGATGCAAATCCATCTCAGGGACAGAAAGAGTCTTAAGAGGGATCTTGCCAGTCCATCCTTCCAAATGGTCCCTTTCAGCGCAGGGACCAAGGTCTCCCTTGGCAGTCCGTTCCCTGCAAGGACACAGGACTCATTTATGCCAAGCTGGGATATGTCTGGGTGGACACTCCCGTTTCAGACATTTCCCGTTTGAAACATTCTTCTCTGATCTTCAGGGTTTTATGGTCTCAGCAAACTTTCCCCCATGATTTTAAAGGAAAAGTAATAACTTCTGTGGAAGTTCTAG
>NC_045702.1:81197105-81362926 GCF_009834535.1 Camelus ferus | reverse complement strand
GGGAGTAAGGGTGTCCCAAGCCTGGGACAAGTCGTCCCTTAATGATTGTCCTTGTAGCTTTGGCTGCTAAGTCATCATCCAAGGACCAATCCAGGCTTGCAAAGTGTGAGAACTGAAGGAACAAAAGAGACTACTGGAAACCAAGAAGAGGTTCCTTACCAGGCAAGACAGTACCTCCCCTGCCTATCATTTGGACACCACCCTTCCCATGACTCCTGCAACCTGGCATGAAGACAAAGGTACAACCCAACTGAAGTTAACCAATGAGCAAAATAAGCCAATATGGATTGATTAATATTAACTGCTACAAGGCACTGTGACAGGGGTTATAATTGATCTCCTGCCAGCAACTCCCTTTAGAGGGGCTTGAGAATAGCTCATATCCCATAAAGAGCTAGAATAAATAAATAAAATCGCTAGAAATCTCTTGGGATAAATCTTGCCTTTTTACAAGTATAATTACATAGATCATTTCTACCAGTAATGGAAAGTCACCAACATTTTATTAAGCATCTCAATACCCTAGTATTTGCCTACATCTTTTATTTATGTTGTCCCAGGTTTTCTTCAGAACAGCCTGAGAATCAGGTCATATTAACATTCTCATTTTACAGTGAAAACCACAGAAACTCCAAGCAATTAAATAACTCGATCAAGATCACAGGTTGAAAATGACAATAGAGACTTGAACCCAAGTTCACCTGACTCCAAAGCCTTGTTTTCTCAAATATAAGTACTATTTCCCATAGCCCAATGCAGGCCAAATTCTGCAAAAACTCACACTGCAGGAAATTCAAATTATTTCAGAGTCAAAGTCATTAAATTTCTTCTAAAAATCATTTAAAGTACTTCTTGACAAATGGAAACATATTCATTATCCAAAAGTTTCCGTATATTATTTCATTTTGTAAGAATTAAAATTTGTCCATAAAGGAAATAAAAAGCCAAAGAAATCTAAAAGATTCTTCCTGAAATCCACCAATTTAATGATCGAAAAGACAAATAAATAAAATAGAGTAAAATTACGATTGGACCAAAGGAGCTTTACAGCCAAACTTGAGAATTCGATTGATCAATTGTAGGTTAATAAAAGGCATTAACATTTGTTCTTGTGTTCAGGTTATAGGAAGGAACACTGGAGCACAAACCAGGAGACCAAGGTTTCACTTCCGGTAGCTCAGCTTCCTGTAGGTCACCCAGCACTTCCGGGATTCTGTTTCCCATCTGTAAAATGAGGACTGTGACTTCACAAGCTTTAGGACCCCTTCCAGCCTGGACACTCTGTAAAGAGGGACAAGGTTCTTGTTAGAGTTACCATTTGTGCTTTATTGTTTTATATCTTTGCAGGAGAGAGGGCAGATTTTGCACATCCTTCCCCAACCCCGCCACCCCCAACAATCTAAGATCAAATTTAAACTCTCCAAGGACAGTCAAAAGCTCTACCTGGAGGGCTCATGTGCCTCCAACAACAAGTGTCTTGGAGTCCAGGTTTCTCAATTGACACTTCCAGGACATGTGTCTTTGCTGCTTTGCAGGTACACCCTTCTGCGCATGTGGAGAAGTCGAGGAAGGGTGAATTGAGTACTGAAACCCTCAGCGGGCTGGGCTGTGATCTGGAGACAGTGGTTCATGCTTAACTCTCTGCTGGCCAAACAGAACAGGAGAGCTCCCAGCAGGACACGGTTCATCTTCCGTGGCTTGTTTGACATCCTTGTTTAGCTATGGCACCTTCTTTTCTTTGGGGCATTGTATTCAAAGAGTTTTGTGATCTGTGTTTTTATTTCTCTCTCTGCCGTTTCAATGGTGATTTTCTGAGAGAGGCAATTCTGAGCCACAGCGACCTACATAAGGGAACTCGGGAAGGAGGGCCACCCTTCACTCTGCAGCCAGCACAGGTGCTCACGACAGACACAGCCTGACTTCCTCGCTGGGTGAATGCAAAGGAGGTCAAGAGATGTTAGCCTTCACATCTCCCTCCGCGCTCGTTGTGTGCCTTCCTTGTGAGCAGGATCCGGACCAGTTGCCTGTGTTCGTGTATGTCTAACAGAGGAAGAGAGAGAGAATATACACTGGGAATTAAGCGAGACAACGTTTATGTAACAACCAATGATGGCTTTGGGGGATATAAAACAATGGAGAGAATTCACCGCGCAGGGCGTTGGTTTCCAGCGCAGGATTCCCAGGACCATTAATGAAAATCGTGTGGCTGAACGCTGTCGCATCTGCTGAGAACTTAGCTCCAAAGTGTTCTCATTATGCTAACTTTGGGAGCTCCCCAACACTGACTTGAGTCGGCATGCCCTCCTCCAGGTGTCCTGCGTGCTTGTGCATCTTACTTTCTGCCCCATTCAGTTGCAGCCTGTGGCTCTCCTTCTTCCTTTCTTCATTTCCCTTGGGTTATTTCCGGGCCAAGGGTGAGGGGTGCAGAGGGCAGACAAGGAAAGTAAGCTCAGGACCAGCATCAGTTTCATCAGACCCGCTGCCCCTTGTATGATGTTGCCTTTCATGGGGAGGCTCATTTAAGTTGGGTTTTACTGTATTACAGGTGTAAATTTGCTATCATTTTCAGCATCCGAACTGGATGTGTCGTGAGGGCATAGTCCCTATCAAAGAGTTCCTCGTAAGCAGGCATCCGGAAGTCCAAGGCTGTGGCTTCACACACTGGGGATGGAGCCCTGGATCACTCTCCTGGCCCTCCTCCGCCCGGCCAGAGGACGATGCGGTGGGACGGCCTATCTTGGTACCATGTGCGTTGGGAACAAAGAGCACCGTTTAGCTCTTTCTCCTTCCCTTGACGTCTGTATCTCTCATCATTCCGATGCCTCAAGTTGCACGTATCACGTGGGCACGCCCAGCCCAGCAACAACGGGAACGGCCCTGCTCAAGAGCACACCAGATTTCAGAGAATTGAATCGTATCACAGACGCTGGAACCTGGCTCACAAACAAGGAGAAAAGGCCTTCTCAGGATCTGAAGCGCTTTTCTTTCCTCCGTCAAGTTCACCTCATCTCAGAAGTTACAGCCAAGATCTTCCTCTGGCTTGCTTTTCTTTTTGAGTTCGGGCGATCGTCAGACAGCTCATTATTCAAATGCAAAAATGCTCAGCGACAGGGACCTTATTTGATTTGTTTCGAAACATCATTTCAGATGTGATGCATGGAATTCGGGTAAGCAGTAAAAAGTCCACTTGCTTCTTTCTTTTTCCCTTTAAAAATGTCTTGAATTCCTGAGCTAGCTCACAAAGAACAACACATGGGGGCAAGATGCAAGGTTCTGAAAAGGAATAAACGACAGGCCAAAACTGAAAAGAAAACCCTTTATCAACTGCCCAGGAGGCACAATGATGCTTTAATGACTCACCCGGTGAACTGAGTCTCCAGAGTGGAGTCTCGGATCCAAGGATTGCATCTCCAACTTTCCAGGGGAAAGGGGAAGTGGTTCTAAATTTCCAACTGTCTGTTCATAGTATTAAAAAATAAAATAAGGTCGGGTAGGGGTGGGTATAGCTCAATGGAAGAGCACGTGCTTAGCATGTATGACGTCCCGGGTTCAATCCCCAGTATCACTATTAAAAAAATAAAAAAATAAATAAAATACTCCAAATAAGTTGGATCTACTGAACATTTATTTAAATGTCTTTTGGTCAAGACCTACAAGAAGCTATTTTAAAATTTAGTTTCTTGTGTTTTACTGGAGTGGAAGAGAATGGAATGTTGGGAGTGGGTCCTCGCCTTTAACACAAGCATATTTGTGTTTTCTCATTTTCTCTATTTGATGATTTTTAATGATCATCTAAACTACCTGCCAGGGTGACCATGCTCTTTAAAAATAAATACCACATCTGGCTGTTATATACTGATCCACGGGAGACTTAACTTCTTCTTGGTCAGTTGCCCACAGTCCCTTCCTCCTATTTCAGCCTTCATGCTGCTACAGGTCACTTTTCTACAATAAAAGTCCCAATGCTGCTGCTTTTCTGACGAGTGACCTCCGTGCTCTTTTCTCCACGTGGGCAGTTGCTAGGTTCATGGTCATGGTCAGGTCTGCCCCCATGGCTCCGCTGTGACCTTCTGCTCTAATGACACGAACCCTTTCATGCTCCCTGAAAACACTGTGCCTCATACGTGTCCTCTTGCCTCCGGCCAAAATATTCACCCCTGACGTGGCACCTGGAAATGTGCCTTCTTTCCTTCAGATTCAGCCCAGTGGTAATTTCCTCCATGAAACTTCTTTTTCTTCTTCTTCTTTTTTTTTTTTTTTTTTGTAATTAGAAGTCTCTTTTTATAGGGAAAGGTAATTTGGTGTATTTATTTATTTTTATATGGAGGTACTAGGGATTGAACCCAGGACCTCATACATGCTAAGCACGTGCTGTACCACTGAGCTATACCCTCCCCTCTTCCATGAACCTTTCTTGATTCCTCAAGCAGAATTCATCACTCTATCTTGTAGAACGGTCACTGTTTTCAATATAAATTTTTGTTATCTATTTTCTTCTCTAATTTTTTTTCCTTTGTAATATAAGCTCTTCAACTAAGGGGCCCATGACCTCATCTGGTATCTCTAGTCTAGCACATAGTAGGCGCTCAATAAATCTTTGTGGACATGGTGAGTGAATGAATGGACATTAGTATTTTGGAATCCTGAACCCGGAGGGTGGAATTAACTATCATGTTTTCCATCCTACATCTTGGCTTTGGCATGCTCTTGTAAATCACGATTTGTAAAGGATTTTGAGAAGCATGTTACACCTCTGTCTTCATCTTTGCCCCAGTGGATCATGGCCATTTTCTGAAACGAAAGGAAGGGGCCACAGAACTTTCACTGAACTGAGATCCTGTTGACCCTGGACCAGGCAACTGCTACCATCTTATCATTAGCGGCATGGATCCTGGCACAAGTAGATGCAGAAAGGGTTTTTCTCCACCAGGACTTGGATAAACAAGGCCATTGGTATGTGGGGCCTTTGGCCTGTGTGATACCCAAGAGTTAAACATTTTTTTTCAGTGATAAACGAACTGAGAAGCATTTATCTAGAGTCATAATTTGCAGAATTCTTAACGGATTTGTACTAAGGTAGCTTTCCAGGACAGAAGCTACCTACCAAGCTTCCACAGGGAGTGCGACTTCAGAGTCCAAGGAGTTCAGGGTCAGGGGTGACAGGAGGCCGATGCGAAGCAGGGGTGCCCCTGTGGCTGCGGGCTGCCTCCAAGTCACAGACTCGGCCCTGCCCCTCTTCTTTTGTTTCCCCTTCAGCAAAATGATGAGAACAAGTTGGAGCATATGGAAGTGTTTCCACACTGCAAGTCATCCTGAGGGGGAAAGATGAGATTTGCAAATTCTGTCAAATGAAACAGGCACTTCCAAATGCTACTACGATGTTCAAACACATCCTTGTGTGGTCAGAAGTGCCCTGAAGATGTTTTGTTTTGTTCTGATTTTTTTTTTTTCCCAAATCCTCCATGGCTGCAACTGAGAAGGATGAAGTCCAAGAAGCTCGTCTCCCTCTTCATTGCTCCAGACAGACAGGAAGACCCTCTTTCAGCTGCTGCTTCTGTGTCCTCAGCCGCAGCACAGAGGGATGTTCATCCTCCCCAAGTCACCAGATGCTGCAAACAGCTGGATACCAGCAAAAGGGCTTCAGCCACACATTTGTAGGCAAGATGATACCTGGAGATCGGGACAAAACCAACCACTTCCTGCATCTCCCCGCACCCTGCTTGTCTTTGTCAAGGCTGACGGTCCTTGGAAGGACCTTGGAAGGAGCCAGGGGTCCCCACAGAGAGTGGGGAGTGGGTCTCTTTGAGCATTTGAACAGGAATAGGTGGTGATGAGGGTAAAGACAAGAGGAAAGACAACATCATTGTAAACGCCAGATTTACGGTGAGACAGACAACGTCACAGAGGAACAGAACTACACTATTTCAGAAGAATGGATTCTTGTTCATTTTTTTTTTAACAGAACCAAATAGGAAAAAGAAAACCCATCACAGGGAATATCAGTCCCTCAACAGAAGATGGAGAGCAGAGAAAAATATCTGTGTTTGTGTACTGATGGTGGAAGAGAAGCAATCACTTAGCAGCGGACAGAGAGCCTCCTTTGTCGTAAGGCAGTAGAATCTTCTCCAGGATAGTTAAAGGGCTTAATTCCCAACAGATCTACAGAAGAAGAAAAACGTTATCAAAAATAGATGAAAAATTTGCTCTTGGGTCAGCTGTCTCCTTTTCAAAGCAAGAAGAATATAGTGCAAAGTGAAAATGAATAAAACGGCCTCTCTCGCCCTACAGGAGACATTCTTTACTTATGGGCTCAATAAAACAAAGGGCCCACTTTGTCTGTGTATCTGGTTGTGGTAGACTTAAACTCTATTTCAATTTAAGACACTGAAACAGAAGGTTATATCGCTAACTGGCAAGAAATTTCCTGAGCTATCTCAGGCTGCTGAAAAGATTCAAAAGCAGAGCAAGAAAGGTCACATTTTCATCTTTTAAAAGAGGAAAAGGCTACAGCTAAAGTCTACAGAGGATAAACTGATTCTATGTTATAAAATAAAGAGCATCTCTGGGAGTAGACTATAAGTTGGTCTGGAGTTTTTCCTGAGCTTATGACCGCAGCTGCCAAAATTATGCCGGGGGCGGGACTAGGCTTACGTCAGTTACTTCTCACAACAACCCTATGCAACGCGCCTGTTGTGTTATTCGTATTTGATAATTGAGCAAACTGTAGCTCCAGGAGATTAAGTCCCAGAGCTGAGAGGTAAACCGGGACAGAATTCTCACCTAGGCTGCCAGAATCCAGACCTCCCATTCCTTTTTTTTTTTTTTTAATGGAGGTACTAGGGATTGAACTGAGGACCTCGTGTGTGCTAAGCACCCGCTCCATCACTGAGCTACACCCCACCCCTAGACCTCCCATTCATGATTACTATGATGTCCATCACAGCGCACTCGCGAGAACTGGAAGTAATTCTTCCCAGTTTAGGGCTATTTCCTATAACAGTTGAAAGAACGTGGTCTTCATCTGCAAATACTCACACCCAATTAAAAAATAAGCCAACAGATTGTAATGGTCCCAGTATCGATTCTGGTGAGTGTGGTTTCCCCACATCACCAACAAGCACCTCTTGGACACCAGCTGAGTGTCCAAGAATTCAACTCCATCCTGACACTGATTGCCCAGAGACAGCATCAGATTCCACAGGTTAAGGGTTCCATCTTACCAGACTGTCCCCAACCACTTCCGACACCAGACGCAAGTCCAGGGTGTCATCTGTGCTTCTGACCGGCCAGCTACAGATTGGAGGTTCCCATGATCCCCCTTTGGGTTGGATTAATTTGCTAGGATGACTCACAAAAATCAGCGAAATGTTTTACTCTCTAGGTACTGGCTTGTTACAAAAGGACATAACTCAGGAACAGCCAGATGGAAGAGGATGTACAGGGCAAAGCATGAGGAAAGGGCCTGGAGTTTCCACCCCTCTGCAGGTGCACCGCTCTCCCCATCAAGTTCCAGTCCTCTAATCACACTGCTTGGTTCCCCTGGCAGCCAGCCCCCCATCCCTCCCTGCCATCCAAAAGTCACCTCGTTAACAAAGCAAAAGACATCTTTAGCCCTCTCATCACTTAGGTAATTCCAAGGGTTTCAGGAAACAGGAATAAAGACCAAATACATATTTCTTATTATAAATCACAATATCACACACACCAAAGAGAATTAAAATCTAAATGGACTCTGGCTTATCAAAGTTCACAATGTTTATACAAATGGGCACTGATAACAATGACGGCTTAGCAAATAAAATTCATTAGACAAAGTTCCACTTGTCCTAAGCTTTATCCAGGCTAATTCTCTGCTTCCTCTCCTTTACTCCTAGGTTCTTTCTGAAATTCACTGCCTTCTGTATCTGCTTGACACAGGGGAGAACAACAAAACCAAAAAAACAAAATAACTTTCCTTGTGTTACTAATAATATGGATGGTTTCATTGCCTTCAATGCATGTCTGTTTCCCATACATAGTGGGTTGAAGAGAAATGAGTTTTGCAGCGAGCATGTCCATTTGTAAAACAATTAAAAACACGTAAAAGCAAATTCAATGGGTACATTTTAAAATAGCTTCTGAATTAAAAAAAAAAAGCTTTCAGATTATATACGTAACAAAGGATTATTTATAAACTAAGTCATGGCAGATACACTTAGTTTTCCTAAAGTTTACAAAACTCTTAACTTCACATTTTTAACATTCTCTTACCTTTGTGTAATTTCAAAATTTCTACAATTTTTTTTCATCTTTAATTAAGGCTTGGTGATTTCATGTCTAGCAGATCAGGTTAAACAGCTTTTAATATAATTCTCCACTTTATTCCTCTTCTCCAGACAAGATGGTACCACAATTGTTAAGAATTTTCTTTTAGTTTTCTGGACTGTAAGTCATGACACTCCTTGGTCGAGCTCTCTCTATCAATGGATTCAAGTCTCAAGGAATCTGCTCCTGAATCAGAAATCCCAAACCTCCTTTCCAAAATTATTTCAACAATGCTTCCTGAGAGCAAATTTTAACTTATACAAAACCAATGTCATGACCATGTCTATGCATCCTTTTTGGACTGGTTTCTTTCTTTCTTTCTTTCTTTCTTTCTTTCTTCCTTTCTTTCTTTCTTTCTTTCTTTCTTTCTTTCTTTCTTTCTTCTTTCTTCTTTCTTCTTTCTTTCTTTCTTTCTTTCTTTCTTTTATGTTGTGGCTCTTTACCTTTTTCTCCTTCCTTTCTGCAAATTGTACTGGCATTGTAAATGCCCAGGCAAAGTCTGCCTTTTCCTGGAAAACACTTAAACAATTCTGATTCATTGTCATCTCCCCTCTTCCAGAATTCTGATAGGACTCCAGTGGTTGACTGGCGTACCAGAAGGCAAATTTTTACTGACTCAAACAAATTGACAGCTCCATCTTTCACTCTAAGGGCAGTTACTGGAGTTTCTTTCTCCCCCCAAGAACAGTTATTGGGGTTTCTCTCTGCCCCTATCTTTTGTCTTCACGCTAAGATTTCATGGCCAGGAGTTTAGATATTTTATCAATCGTTTATGAAATTTAAGTGGGTGTAGGGGTTCAAAACAGGCCTCCCCAAGATGCACTACTTTGGCGTGTAGGTTATCTTGAGTTACAACAATCCTGTGGACTCAAGAGAAACCACTGCTTCTCTCTTAACTGCCTCGAAGAATTTAAATTGGGGATTTCTCTTAGGAAAAGAGTTGTTGCCCGCGATAAATTTTATCTAAGTGGCCTGATCTATATGGCAGGGAAAGCATTTAATTACCAACCATCTGCTTGTCTTATCATCCCTGTGAATGACCCTCCTGTCCTTGGAAGCCCCAGACCCCTTTCCCATCCTTAGCTCAGTCTGCAAAATAGACCTCATTTTACCTTTCTACCTTTGAACCTCTCTTGTGTGGGGGGTTCCCATATGCATGAAATGAAATTTAATTTCCTCCTGTTAATCTGCTTCATGTTAATTTAATTCTTAGACCAACCAGAAGAACCTAGAAAGGTAGAGGGAACTTTTCTTTCCCACGTGGGAAATGGTAACATGACATATTTTAGCAGTAAAAATACACCACTTTGTAGCGACTTTATGTTGATTCCTGAGTAACAGACATACTGTCTTAGAGGTCCTTGAAGACTGAGGCTCCCTTTGGTGTCCCCAAAGAAGGGCGTGCTGATTGAGTGAGAGCCTTATTATAAGAGAAGGAGTCGTGTTGTCTGTCTGAGACATCTGATGGCTCAAAGATGTCATAGCCTGGCTCTTGTTTTTTTTTGTTTTGTTTTGTTTTGTTTGTTTATTTATTTATTTATTTATTTATTTATTTATTTATTTATTTATTTATTTATTTATTTTTGACTTTTGTAATCTGGGAGAAATCACTCATCCATATCTCTGCTTTTTAAAACAAGACTAAGAGTGATAGACTTTAGCAACGTGATACATTTGCATATCTATAAATCCTGTGGGAAACCACCTCGATGAAAATAAAGAAAGAAAACATAAATAAAATTCTGGGTGCTTTTCAGTAACGTAACAGCTTTGAGAACTTTCTTCTCTCTATATTCAACAAATATGTATTAAGCACTTACGAGTACCATGCAGTCTTCTAGGCACTGGTGGTAGGATAGTGAAAAGAGTCATGTGAAAAATCTCTTTTCTCATGGAGTCTACATACTAGAGAGGGGAGCTACACAACAGATGAGGGAAATAATTAAAGCACATCCGATGGTGCTAAGTGCCTATAGACAAGAAGTAGGGGGATGGTGTTGAGGGAAGACAGGTGCGATTTTAAGACCCTACTAAGGAGGTAATACTGAGTGAAGGTCCAAAATGGATGCAGAAGCAAAATCAAGTAATCCCTGAGAAAAGAGCATTTCGGTAGAAGGGCAAAGTAAGTGCAAAAAACTGATGCCGGTGTCTGCCCACCGTAGGGCAAAGACTTGCGATGAGATCTGTGTGGCTGGGATGGAGACAGTGACAGCAGAGAGACCAATGTAAAGTGAAATATAAAGGTAGAGGGACCAGAAGGTGTACAGCCTCCCAAGCCGTCGTAAGGTCTTCAGTTTTCACTTGAATGGGTTGATAATCCACTAGAGAGGTTTTGATAGAGAAAAGATAAAACTGGGCTTAGGTCTTATCAACAGCAGTCATCTGCTTACTGTATTTAGAATATTAAATTTACATTTCATTTAAAAATTAATTTAAGATTTTAGAATTTTAGAGATCACATTGGGTAAAGCATTGGGGTAGTAAGGGGTTGGGGCTGGGAGACCTAGTGTAAGAGACTGAGGAATAAATGGAAAAAGAGGAGTCAACAGCTTGTGTCTACGTTCATCTCACATATTAGCGTTATCCTCTATCCATTCATCCCAAATTGTTATTTCACTGATCAAGGCAAGAATTAGGTTGCTTAGAATTCTGGTATTTTTATTTCTTTATTTAATGGAGGCACTGGGGATTGAACCCAGGACCTCATGCATGCTAAGCATGTGCTCTACCACTGAGCTATACCTTCCCCCCAGATTGCTTAGAACTCTGGATGCTTAAAACATGAGGCAGACTGGACTAGTTTCGTCTGCTGCTGATTATTTTATTTTGTGGTTGGCTATAGGAAGTTGGGGTACAGTATCTAAACATTACATATCTCGGTTTCGTCAAACTTCTGATGTCAACATTCCACTTCCAGCTGTAAATTTGGGAATGATTATGTTGGAGATTAACATTTAAAATACAAAGGAAGCAATGAGATTTACCCCAGCACGTGGTGGGAGGTATGACTACAGAGTAACTGAAGATGTTACATTTCAATGGTGGTTAACTTCGTGAGTGATAGATTTTTAAAAATCATTTTTGTTTCACAGGCTACAAGGTAACTATATTAGGCCAAGCATTTCTCTTTAATAAATGAACCAATTCTTTGAGAAGAAGTCAATGGCAATAGAATCTTATTAGCCCAGAATTTCTAGGGAGGAGGTTTTGGCAGAATCATTGTCAATCCAGAACTTCAGATCCTCCAAACGTGTGATACGAGTTACCAGTGAGAGCATAAAATCTGTAAAGTTAGTTCAAGGGTTTATCAAGTTAGAAACAGGCATTTATAGGCTTGTTATGACTTGAGGGTTGTGGTGCCAGGTAGCTAATTGTTCTAATTTATTCTTCCTCAACTCTTCATCAAAATGTCCATGGCATCAATGGGGAACTAGAAATTTGCCAAAGCAGAGATCCCGAGAGCTCATTTATAGTGTTCTCTTGTCTGGAAGCGATATGAAGAGTTACATGAGTGATGGATGGGACTGAGAAGCTTTCTGAAGCTGTCACATGCTCCTTTTGAAAGAGAAAACATAAGACGAAACGATGTCAAGCAGACTGGAAGGTGCTCACACCCGCATCACCGCATCTCACAGACGTGAAATATTACTGGACCAAAGAGCCCTGCAGAAATGCTCTAATCTGTGAGAGAGCCACTCTCTGAGACAGCCGGTGACAGCTCCCTGTCCCCAGTCCGTGTCCACCAGTAGATTCCTCCCATTACCCATTTGGAGATTACAACCCCATGAATGCAAAATGGCAGAGCAAGGAAAGGCACAGGCAATGGTACATTGCTCCAGGGAGTGAGGAGATTGCTGAGGTGCAGGTGGACATGGGAGAACCAGCGAGAAGCCCAGTCGGGAGGCTGTAATTTTATCTGCCTTTTATGGCAAAAAAATCATTCACTGCTGCCTGGTATGAAGGAATAAATTATTTAATCAAAGTGACAAGGCCAAGCTATAGGAGCAGAGGACTATTATTCTAGTAGGGTCACGTGGACTATGACTCTACAGCTTTTAAACTGGGCTAGGACTGGAGAGAAAACAGGCTGCTTAACAAGGATTAAACATCAAGTTTGCCTTGGACAGCCCACAGTATAGGCTGCCTGGAGGCTAAGGGAAAGGTCTGCAGATTCGCAAAGAAGAAGAGAAGAGAAAATGTTTTTTTTTTAATTAAAATAAAACCAGCATGCCTAACAAAATTAATAAAATTGTTAACTTGAATAGAATTACCTGCTATTTAGAAAACACACTGAAAATAAAAGCACTGCACATGGAAACTTACGAGAATGTGCCAAAGCGCTTTTCAGAGGCAAATTAATGCCCTTAGTAGTATCATTAATACAAAAAGAAAAAACAATAAATTAACCGAGCATTAAATTCCAAGATGTTTAAAACTACATAACAAGATAAGCCTCAGGCAAATGGACCTAGAAAATAATAAACAAACAAAACTGATGAAATAGATAATAGAGAAATAGTCGGTAAATCTAGGAACTAGTTCTTCAGAAAAGAAAAAAAACAAACAAACCAAAAAGAGATGTTCTGAACAAGTTTAATCAAGGGGGAAAAGGAGAGAAAGACACTCAAGGACCTATAATAAAAATTTTTTAAAAAGAGTACATATTATATTATGGATAAAGGCAATATTTTTTAAGTAAATGAATATGATGCGAAATTTATTATAATATACTTGAAAACCTTATTTAAAGGCTAATTTTCTAGGAAAATGTTAAGTCACCAAATAGAACACGAGGGAACAACATCAATGGGGCCAATAATGATGAGAAAAAGAAAAAAATTAAAGTAAAAAGCTTGCTAAGAAATTATCTCCAATTGCAACTCCAGGTCCAGACAGTTGTCCTGGGGTTTTCCTTCATGCTTCCAAGGAGGAGGTAATTCCCATTCTTTTTAACTGTCCCATGAAAAATATGTGAGAAAGCTTTCTAATTTCTGGTGAACATAACTTCTGCTGAAAGTTGAAAACACACACTTCCAAAAAATTTAACAGGACAGTATCAGCGTGGATATAGATACACAGTAGTTAAGAAAATGATCAGAAATAAGATGTAATAATGAATTAAATGAACAACTCCCTCTGACCAAAAAGGATTTATCCCAGAAAATAAGAATGTGTGAGCACTTTATAAGCGATTCATAAAATACATCACATCAGTAGGTAAAAGGGCAAAAATCTCCTAATCATGAAGTTAAAAATAGGTCATCATTGTTATCGGGAAAAGCAGGTAGGAAGGGATAAATGTGGGAGTTTGAGATTTGCAAAAGTTAACCACTATATATAAAAATAGATAAAACACAAACTTCTTTTGTATAGCACAGGGAACTATATTCAATACTGGTAATAACCTTTAGTGAAAAAGAATATGAAAACAAATGTATGTATACATATGCATAAATGGGACATTATGCTGTAGACTAGAAATGGACACATTGTAACTGACTATACTTGAATTTTTTTAAGTTAGTTTTAAGACACCTAGAGAACAACCACCACCACAACAAAAAGTCATCAAAATCATATATGCATATGCCCGCAAGAGAGCTGAAGTATCACTGTTGGTCATACTTAAAGGAGACAGAGAGGTGCTCATTGAGAATATGTGTATTAGGGAAATTAGCTTAAATCAAGCCACTGATAAAAGTTGTGGTTAACCCTTTGAGGAAGTAAAGAAAGGGATTGTATCTGCAAATACGTGAATAAAGGCTATGATGACACGCTCCTCATCCACAGTTAGCCCAGCGGAGGATGGATTTTGTGTTTTCTAGAGTGGGTATGCACGCCCAGAACACCTCCCATCACTACTGAAAAGTCTGAGTGTGTGGCCCAGCCAGGAGGAAGGTCTCTGTCTCTTGGGGGACTGTGGACCTTTGAGGAGGCCTGAGTGACTGATATTCCTAGAGATGTCACCTGGCAAGCAGGAGAGGGGCCAAGGGGAAGGTCTTGGGGTGAGACCCCAAGAGCCTAGTGTTCCCAATCTCCTTCTCCTCTTCATGATGGCTGGTCAGCTTTATGTCTTTTGTATATTGGGGTCCAGTTATAGATTGGGCTAAAGTCTCAATGCCAATTAAAAACAAACAACTTTAAAATTCACTCCCTAACCACTAAGTCATAACAAGCGTTAAAAAGAACTTTTTTAAATTTTTTCATTTTTTAATTAGAAGTTACTGGGGATTGAACCCAGGACCTCGTGCATGCTAAGCATGCACTCTACCACTGAGCATACCCTCCTCCCTAAAAATTTTTTTTAAGAAAACATTTTTTCACTTTGAAAAAGTCATAGTTTTTTTTTTTTTTTTGAGATTATTAGCAAGCACACATCCTGAAGGAAGTTAAATATACAGAATTATTTTGGTGACTCATATTTCAGGTGTCCAAGTGTGTGTGTGTGTTATCTTTTAGTCTTACTCTCTCACACACATGGACACGGGTGATCTCACATGCTCTGTATCAGGACATTTGTGATAATATTAAGAACTGATGAATGGTTGCCAGGGGCCATGGGTGGGAGCTGGGATTAACCGAGGGAATTTGGGGGGAATGATGGAAATATGCTAAAACTGGATTGTGGTAATGGTTGCATATATATGTAAATTCACTACAACCCTTTGAAGTGTAGATCTGAAGTGAGTGAATTTTATGTTGGGTAAATTAAACCTCAACATTGTGGTTTGAAAAAAGAATTGGTGAAATACATTGCAATACTCCAACCCTGGTGCGTATCATGGCATCTTTCCCCCAACTTTATTGAGATATAACTGACATATAACTGTGTAAGTTTAAGGTGTACAATGTGATGATTTGATCCACGTATATATTGTGAAATGATTACCACAATAAGGTTGGTTAATATATTCATCACTTCACATGATTATAATTTTTTTATAGTGAGAACATTTAAGATTTACTCACTTAGCAGCTTTCAAGTCTACAATATAGCAACTCTACTTCCCATGCCGAATATTAGATCCCCAGAACTTAGTCATCTTATAAATGGAAGTTTGTACCCTTTGGCCAACATCTCCCCATTTGCCTTCACCCCCTAGTCCCTGGAAACCACCATTCTCCTTTTTGTTTCTATGCTTTTGTTTCTTTTTTAGATTCCACATATAAGTAAGAGCATGCAGTGTTTGACTTTCTCGGTATGACTTATTTCACTGAGCAAAATGTCCCAAAAGTCTATCCATATTGTTGTAAATAGCAGGGTTTCCTTCTTTTTTATGGACAAGTTCATTTCACTGTGTGTATGTTTATATTATATATATACTACATTTTCTTTATCCATTCGTCCGTTGATAGACACTTAGGTTGTTTCCATATCTTGACTGTTGTAAATAGTGCTGTAATGAATGTGAGGGTGTGTATATCTTTTCGAGTTAGCATTTTCATTTTCTTTGGATAAATACCCAGAATTGGAATTGCTGGGTCATACGGTAGTTCTATTTTTAGTATTTTTGAGGACCCTCCATACTGTTTCCCAAAGTGACTGCCCCAATTTACACTTCCACCAACAGTGCACAAGGGTTCCCTTTTCTCCACATCCTCACCAACACTTATGATCTCTTGTCTGTTTGCTAACAGCCATTGTAACAGGTGTGATGTGATAGCTCATTGTGGTTGATTTGCATTTTCCTGGTGTTAGTGATACTGAGCACCCTTCCTTGTACTTCTTGGCCATTTGTACATCTTCTTTGGAAAAATGTCTATTTAGGCCCTTTGCCCATTTTTAAATTGGATTTTTGGGGGTATTTCTGCTATTAAGTGGTAGGAATTCCTTATATATTTTGACTATTAACCTCTTGCTGGATTTGACTATTAACCCCTTATGTGGTTTGCAAATAGTTTCTCCGATTTCATAGCCTGTCTCTTCACTCTGCTGATCATTTCTTTTGCTGTGCAGAAGACTAGTTTGATCTGGCCCCTCTGGTTTTTGCTTTTCTTGCTTGTACTTTCTTCTCAAAGTTTTTAATAGCTTTTTCTTGCCTAAATACATAATATAAACCATCTTACTCTGCCCTTCATTCACATTTTAAACTTTCTCTTTTTCAACTCCACTTCCTATATTTTCGACTCTAAATAAACTAAGTTATTTATAATTTCCTTCGCACGCCCCGCACACTTGAGCATGATCTTAGGGAAAAACGTGGAATCTCTGAGCTGGAAGTGGCAGCGGAGGTCAATTTCCCCGACCTCGTGGAAGGCAAGAACACCCCCAGCTCTCTGGTGAATACTCTGGGTTACGTGGAGCCCAGCACTGCTCAGGGAATCCATGGACCTACCCGAAGAAAGACCAAGAATGCAGGCAGACCAAAGAGAATAAAATATTGGTGCCTCACTATTGTAATGAAAGAGCTGATGTCCCTACTTGCCAAATGCAACATTTGCAAGCTGGGAGCCAGGATTTAAAAAAGCTCTAAAAAAATTCAGTAGTCAAGGGCTGAAAAAGGGCAGAGCAGCAAGGGCTGAAATGTTTGGTAGAAAGTAAATTCTGCTTTCCTGATAACCGAAGACTCTTCATTTCCATTCAAATAATCACCTTCTGAAGCTTAACACATCTATGAATTAAAGGATACTAGATTCTTCCATTATTATTCCATCCAAAAACCACTTGTATGCTCCTTCCTCTGTCTCAAATAGTTAGGATCAAACGTATCTTTTGAAGAGTAGAAGGAGGCAGTTGAGCAGTGAGGTGAAGATTGTGTACAATAAGGAACACTGGCAGGCATAAATTATACCCTGTTTTATGCTGGATTGTGACCTGGCTATGTGGCCTCAGTTTTCCTCATCTGGAAAGTGGGAGTAGCAGTACCTTCCCGGAGCATGGTGCTGAAGAGCAGTGACGGCCTCCAGGAAGCATCTACCATAATGCCCAGTTCATTGGCATCCAAATAACAGATGCCTATTACTGGAGATAATCTTCTCTGTGCTTGCAGGTTTAGATGTCTGTTTCCTGTCAGAGACACTCATTTTCATAGTCTTCTGAAGTCTGGAAACCTCTGCCCAAGGCAGTGTGATTTTCTAACATCTTTCCCCGTTGACTCAGCTCAGGCTTACTGCTGCAAGAAGGTTCTCTACCCTCTGCTCATGCGCTGTACAGAGCATCACCTAAGCACACTGGGATGTCCTCTCACCAAATTCTCAGTGTTTGAAACCTGCCCCCCGGAGGAGTGGTTTCCCCTGAGTGGTCATCTACACGTTGCTAGACAAACAGGGGCCAGGATCTCAAAAGGCACCAAGCAAGAAGTCTGAAATGGAGGCGGAAGCCAGCATCCATTCATTCATCCATTCATTCAGCACGTATTTGTGGAATCTTGCTATTTGCCAGGCACTGTTCTCATACTGGGGCTACTGCAGTGAATTAAACCAGCAGAACCATCGCTGTTATGGAGTTACTGTCTTTACCTACCAGTCTATCATGAGGAGAACAATAAAAGAATAGGATTAAAAAATAAAATACAGATGCTGTTCAATGGTTATGGTCCGCAAGAGAACAATAAAGCTAGGAAAGGGTGCAGGCAACAGGAAGGGTGGCATTACAGTGTTAGATGGGCAGCGGGGGGAGACAGGGAGCAGGTGATGTCTGAGTGAAGGCTTCAGGGTGGGGAAGGAGGAGGTCAGGGAATATCGGAGGCTAAGCGCTCCCTGAGGCCAAGCCCGGCAAATTCTGGAGAGGACCAGGGTCCGGAGGGAGGCCGGCGCAGAGCAAGAGGGGAGAGGGGGAAGGCGTGAGGTCAGAGAGTTAGAGGGGTGGATGGGTGCACCTTGGGTACCACTGTCAAGATTCTGGCTTCTACTCAAAGTGACCAGAGAGGCCATTGATGAGTTATGAGCAGAGAAGTGTGGTCTGACACTTTTTTTTTTAATTGATGTATAGTCACACTTGTAACAAGAACTTTCTCCCGCTGGGCCTGGCACGGATCGCAGGGAGTGTGGCCTCGCGGGTCCATAGGCGGTCCTCCCGGAGCCACGCCCCCAGCAGCCACACCCTCTCAAAGCCCCTCCCACTGGATCTGGGACTGTCTCTCTCCAAAGTACATGGTGGAGGTCACACCGTGCTTCTGAAGGCTGGCGGATTGGGCCTTGGCATCTTTGGGAGCCCTGAGACTCCATGATAGGAGTCCGGCCACCAGGCTGGAGAGCCCACGGGAAAGGAGTATGTGGAGAGAGAGGCCCTGGGTTACAGGAGGAGAAACAGAAGCTGAGATCATCCCGGCTGAGTGCAGGAACCCAAGACGAGCTGAGGGGAAGGAATGGAACATTGTCCGATGCTCCAGCTCCATCTGGCCCCCACCTGATGCAGCCACAGGAGAGACCCACTCCCACCCCCCACAAGGAGACAGGCAGGAAAACCATCCAGCTGAGCCCCAGCCCACCCTGCAGAATCACAAGCAGCAATAAAATTGGTGGTGTTTTAACCCCACCAAGTTGAAGGGAGGCTTGTTGGGGGCAACAGCTCCCTGGATGGGGCAGCAGGGAAAACCAGTTCAGGGGGTGATGGGGGCTTTGGTCCCAGTAGGAGCAGTGGAGGGGGAGGGGTGGTCAGATTCCCCCGGTGTCTCGCGGGGCAGGGGGTTTTCTGAGGCTTGAATGTGAGCTGTGAGAAGAAGAGGGATCACGGATGGTGGGCGGCACCATTGGCATGGGACTGAGGAGGGACCATCGGCACAGGGGACCTGAGGGCCCCACAGGGAGGCCTGGCAACTTTCAAGCAGTTCCATGCAGAGGGCTGGCCAGGGAGGGAGGATCCTGGCCTCGAGTCTTGAGATGATAACCAGATCAGAAACCAAAGCAGAAGATGGTGCCCAGACCCCACAGGAATTCTCCGAGCCAAGCAGTCTGGTTCCTGAGTTTTATAAGGTGCCAGTGGCTTCAGACACAGAAGCCCTCAAAGCTACTGATCTGGCCTGGACACTCTCAATTTCCCTATCAGCACAGAGCTTAACCCTCAGCCTTCGCTTTGCTTTTCCTAGAGGCCTAATCTCTTTAAGCCGGGCAGGGGGCCTGTTTCTTTACGTCCCACCACACCTTGAAGGGCACTTACACATTAAAGAGCTGAAATGAGTCTTCTCCAGTTTATCCAGTGACTTCCTCCTGCCACAAAAGCCCTGCAGATCCCCAGCCATTTCCCCTTCCTAGACCCATGGGATGCTCAGAGATAAAAGATAGTCTTTTTTATGTGTGACAACGCGCCTTCCTAAATGTCCCACTTCCTCGGGAAGCAATGCATTATTTTCTCCATCTGGCATATGCTAAACGGTTGTGAAAATACAGGAAGTTCCTGTGAATTTCCTCAAGAAAATCTTGACAGCCTCTGCACTATTTTGGACTATTCTGATTTGTATTATGACATTCCAACTGCAATAAAATAATGTCACAGAATATCAAATAATAAAATCAAAGTAAAACCTGATCAGGCAGGAGGAAGCACGCCTTACCTCCTGCGGTAACAAGTAAGAACATTTATATAAACAAAAAAACAAGAGTGCAAACAAAAAAAAAAACGAGGGAAAAGCTTGTTTTCGAAATGCACGGAGCTGAGATGAACACAGTCAATTTAAGTTGTTTTATCAACATTTTAGGAACATTTGCTAAAATATTTGGCTTGTTTACATCATAGAATCATGGAGTATCTGAACTCTATGAAAGCTCAGCGTCATTCTACTCTGGACTCTTCTCTTTACAGGTGAAGATTCACAAGTCCAGAGAGGTTGTGATTTTTCCAAAGGTCACACAGCTGCTTAGAGGCAGAGTAAATACTAGAATCTAATTTTCATAATTCTTTCATCATTTTTTTAGTTCAGATTTGTGTTGTTTGGCTGTTTTGTTTTGTTTTTGGTGGGGTAGGGTGGAGATAATTAGATTTATTTATTTTCTTAATGGAGGTACTGGGCATTGAACCCAGGACTTCGTGCATGCTAAGTATGTGCTCTACCACTGAGCTACATCCTCCCTCCTCAATTTTCATAATTCTTAATTCAGTTTTTCCCTCCAGGGAATTCCGGAATATTTCTGATATTGGTATAAATATCATTGGTAATATTGGTATAAATATAAATATTGGTACCGAAGTGGCCACAACCAGCCAAGGAAAGAAGAGGAATAAAGGAGGCAGCAGGGTTAAGAGTCATGTAAAGCAGAGTGGGGAGAAGAGGAGAGCATTTTTGAAGAAGACTGCAAGAATGTGGCACGAGAAATCAAGAAGTCCTATTGCAGAAGGACTGCTCCCTCCTGAACCTTACTAACGGCTCCTTCTGTCAACCAGCCCTGGAACCTCTCTGGGAAAAAAGCCATAGGGTATTGGTTAAGCACACAAACTGCAGTGATTCCTTTCCTGATCCCATCAGTTCAAGCTGTGTGACCCTGGGAAAGTTAACTTACCTCTCTGTTCTTCAATCTCCTCATCTGAAAAATGGGAATAATAATTACACCTACCCCACAGGGTTGTTGTGATGATGAAGGTTGATATTTTTAAGGGCTTACAACAGCGCCTGGCACATATTAAGCTGTATGTAATTATCTGATCAGTAAGTAAGAAAGATTTAAGCCTATTTCATAGTATCATGTCATTTTCCCTTGAAATTCGCCTATCATTTTAGGTCTTAGTTCCTATCCTGTGGTCTTTTTGTTGGCTGGCCACCTTCTCCCCTACCCCATCATCCTGTTCTTAACTGGAGGGTCAGAACGAACAGGTAGGACACTTAGAACCGCAGACAGTGGTCCTGCAGTTGTCCCTGCTGTCACCACTGCTGAAGCATTAGACTCAGGGACGATGCATCACCCAAATCAGGGAACTGGCTTCTTACACAGCAAGGAACCGCTGCCCCCTTGCTTGCAGGTCTGAGGACACTGCCAAGGAGCAGTGCCTGCAGAATGCAGGGATCATTAAAGGAGGAGGCACTCCCCCCACGGAGCCAAGTTTGCCCGGCTCCTCAGCCCCTGTTGTGGCCCTCGTGTTCACGATCTGTGGAAAGATCCTTTGCTCTCTGCTATTAGGAAATCAATGCTTTTTGTTTCTGCTTTTGTTTTTGTTTTAACTCAGAATCCTTCCCAGACTACAGCTGTGTGGCTTCTTTCCACTGGATCTCCTGGTACTACCAGAAATTGCATGAAAATTTGACTATTTTCTTCTGGCTCTTGCTAGCCATAGAAAATGAAGACATTTTATTTTCTGATGATCTATTTATATAGCCTAAAAGAATACAAGTCTTCTTCCTTCATGAACTCAGTCAGGCACCTAATATGCATTAAATACGTTATACGTGCCAAACACTGTGCTCTTTCCTTAGCCTACATTTGTTATGTGAATTAGCAGGGCCTCAGAGCAGAAATGAAAGCCAGCACTGGAAATGGAAATGTTTCATGGACCAGAAGAATGTCGACAAGTAATAATGCCTGGTAATAAAAAGGTATAAACAATAGGGAATAGTGGGACCTGGGGCAAATTGGTGAGACATACCCCAGCTTACTAAAATATTATTGAATTTTTTTTAAATTCAAAAATCATCACCCATGCCTAAGAAAATTTGTTGAGACAGCACAACTCAACCAGGGAGCCAGTTAGAGTTCAAGTTGTGACCCTCTGTGTTAGATGTATGGACATCTATCCAGGTGTACCTGGATGATTGGGTTATACTTGGAGCTAATCTGCAATATTGAGGCCCCATGGGAAAGGCTCATGTGTCCTCCCTAGAATCTAGCCTGAGAGGCCATAGGGGAAACTACCACCTCAGTCTCCCCAGCGGCATTTCTACAAGGGAAGACTCCCATCCTAAAGGGAGAGAGGCTCAATGACTGATGATTAGCGAGGAAGGAGAACTGGGTGTCACAGGACACGTGAACCTGACTGACTTCTAGCTCTGCCCTGTAAAGAAAAAAAATCAAGCATCTACCAGACATGGTGGTGGGAGGGGGTAAAAGGTTTCCACCTTTTTGGGGCTAGTACCAGAGTATGCGATACCAAGTAAGGTGAACCCCGAGGTCACAGCTGTGATGTTTGTGGCAGAACAAAACAGCACTGTGCCAACAGCACAAACGAAGTGAAGTTTATCACCCTGAGACCTCAAAGGGACAGGAGCAGTGCATTTCACTGGGAGACAAACAGGGTCTGGAGGGTAATGAAAAAAGTAGTGGACACCAAGGGGTAGAAGAAATAGACCAAAATATTCTAGACACCCATCAAGGTGTGTAGGAAAATCCCACGGAGTCCTTGGGCTAAAGGATTTTTGCTGGCGGAGGCTGGGCCACATTAACCACATCATTACTGCTGGACTCCAGGGCCTGGGGACGCTCAGGCTGCAGAATGTCTGCTCAGGAGAGGACTCAGGTATGCAGCCCATGTGGCCCGCTGTTACAGTATCACAAAGAGAGCCGTATCCGAATTGATGTTAAAGTAGTCAAATCTGTACTATAAAGTTGAAAACGCCTAGAAGAAATTTTTAAATGGCGTTTTCCCATGGCTGTGTCTCAGCCACCTGAGGAAATCACATAGAAGCCAACAGTGCAAAGAATTTTAAGAGGAGCCTCTGGGTGTGCCAATGCTAGCTATATTTCATAGTTTCAATATGATATTTGTATAAATGTAAATAGGCATGAAATTAGATATTTTTTAACCATGAAATTTATTGATTTATGATTTCCATAGGGTCCCTCCTTCAGACAATAACATTAGAATGTGGCCTGAGGGTTCCTTTGCCTACCCTCGTAAAGAACCAGATAATTGCTTATTTTTCTCAGTGAGACACATCTGCTTTCGATTTAATGAAACGTTGGGAATGGGTTTTGTCAGTTGCCTGATGATCGGATCTCCTTTGACATTCTGCTCCTCCATTAATGGGAACCCATCTCTCTCTTGGTTGCCAACCCTTCTGCAAACCTTCAGGCGTACCTGTCTGTTGACCTCCCAGGTACCATGTGTCCCCAAAGAAGACTCCCAGTGATAGCCACCACTGCATCTGACGGATCATCCAGAATCATTCTGTGCTTCAAGAAGAAATGCCTCCCTTGACCCTTTCAAAAGAGGGAGGTTGATCTTGATCAACAGGAAGCATCGCTCTTAGACACAGTGTCCTCACTCAGCTATCTTTATGTGGAAGAAAAAAAGAAGAAACTCTAAGAAAATGGGATACATTAATCTTTTTTTAATGAGAAAAACACAGATAGCCACAACACTTCCACCTCACATTCTAAATAATTCCCCAAAAAGGATATTAGAAAAAGTCTCATCCTGCTGAAACACAGAGCATTCCATTTCCGTGCATGGATGAGATGACCCTGAAGTTCCTTGACATTTTTAGAATCTATGATTTTATGACTTTTCCTTGTCATGATCCCTTTTAGGCTGTGTTCTTTAAAAGACAGAAAAGAAAAAAGTAGATTGAAGTTTTCAGCTTTTCTGATTTTTGGGCAATTGAACCTCATCAAAGATGCAAGAGAAACAGAGAGGAGAGGAGGAAGCTAAAGAAGTTACATTTTCTCGTCAACCCAATGGCTTCTGTTTTGCCCTCAAGCCCCATATTTTCCCAGTAACCACTTTTGAACTCGATGCACTTTCCTGCTAATTTTCCCAAGAGCTATGTCCTCTTTTATTTCTGGTTAAGTAGTATTTGGTTGGTGAATGAACAAATGAACAAGTGAGTGAGAAAATCAATTGATCTCCTTGGAAATATATAGAATTTATAAGTTTGTTCCATCTTACATAGCTGAAGATAATTCCATGCTTGAACCCTTTTAAGAATGAGAATTCATTCTCTCCTGGGACCATCAGTTCCATTTGGGGTAGAAAAATATTTCACATTAATTGGAAAAGGGGGCTGAGAGTGGTCTGGCTTAATGAAAAATATTCATCCAGATGAGAAGGAAAATGTCTTATCTTAAAGAATGTCTCAACACCAAGGCAAAACTCAGACGTAGGAGATCCAGCAGTGAGATTCTACAAAGTCTGGGTCAACGTGCACTAAATTTGAAATTCCCTTGCAGCATTCTTTATAGGTCTGGACAAGAGTGAGTGAAGGTCCAGGTTGGAATTCCATTTGGAAAGATGGATCAGATTCAAATGATGGATCACGTGTCATTGAGAGGCTGATCTTATAGGTGACACTTACAGAAGGATGCAATAAATAATGACATTCCTATGCAGATACAAAATTGGCACAGAGGAAAGGCTGAGGAGGGATGGAAAAGCTCTCCCTTAGGACACCTGGAAATGTTAGTCTTGCGAAAGCATAGCCTCTGGCATGTCTTGACTTTCTTAGCTCTTACTTGTAACTGCACACTGCTCCCTGGAAATCAGGTGATGCTGAGAAGTGGAGAGGATCCGGACTGAGAAAATGCATCTGTGTATCTTGAAATTTTTGATAGCCAGGGAGGAAGAGTTTGGATACACTGGGTCATGAACTTCAAGTTACACAAAAGTCAGGTGGAACAGTTAAAGAGAAAAATGAGGAGTCCATTGTATGTGGCAGAAAATGATGGAAACTCCATTGTTGGGTGACATTTACTGGAGACTAATTTTATGCCAGGCATGGTGCTAAATCCTCTATAAGGATTACCTTATTTAATAGTCACAACGATTCTATGATGTAGTGACTGTTGCTTTATGATTCTATACTGATGTCGAGACTTGATGAAGCTACTTGCACAAGATCACCCAGGTGGTAAGTAGCAGGGCTGGAGTTTAAATCCAAGCAGCCTGACTGCAGAGTCTGCGCTCCTAACCGCTTCAGCAGATTGCCTTCTGTCCTTGTTAGGAAGCGCTCAAAAATATAATTCTGACTGTCTGATTACAGATGATCTCAATGAAGAAGAAATATGAGAAGGGCTGTTGTATAGCAAGAATCTCAGCTCTGGTATCAGATTGGAACAGATTATTTAACAACCTGATTCACTGGTTTTCTGATTCGGGTACTGGGAAAGATATTAATTATCTAACAGGTTGTGATACTTAAATTCAATAATGTTGTGCTGTATGAGTCCAGTAACATCTTCATAAAATATGGAGGCTATGTGAAAAATTTTAGGCTTTTTCCCGTGGAAGTCCCTTAAATATTTTTAAAGAAAAATGTGTAATATATATGCTCCAATTTTCCTGCAAAATGCTTTTAGCTTGATGGAATCAGTAGTAAATTATTTTTCACAGAAAAGTTCATAAATAGTTGATCATGCTTGATAAAATAACTTTTTCCATGAGTATTTGTGCACATGACCTGTTATTTCATATGCATAATATCTAATGTGTTTAGTGACAACTGATTTTGCTTTGTATTATAGAATTAACTATCTCATGGCACCCTGTAAAGAATGACGTAACTTTTCAGATTCTCTGCCCCTTAAGTATGTGGGAGCAACTAATGTATAGTAGATGTTTGTAAAGAATAAAATTATTTGATCAAATTTTTGTTATCATTACCCCAAGAAACCAACTGTGCCAAGTATGATTCAGCACTTCTGTAAATTCAGGTATTAGGAATTTTTGTCCTAAACAGGGCTCAGGACAAAAGATAAGGGTTTTCTGTAATTTCTGATAGTTATATTAAGGAGACCCAAGTAGAAAATAAACTTAGGCTTCCAAAAATCACTGAAAACAACAAGGGCTGCTCTGATGAAATTTTTATTGAGATGAAGCTCAAATAATTGATTATCATCCATTAAAAGGCCATGGGGAGTCACACAGATGGAAGAGGCAAGAAGAAAAATTGCAAAATAGATTGTTGATTTATTCCTGATAATATTTGAAGGATAATGGTGATGGGGAAAGTATGAGAAGATGGGAGAGAAGAAAAATGTATTTGGTTTTGAGAAAAGGCTGTGTGACATGTATACCAGTTCTGTAAGGTGACTAAGTAAACAGATGGGTGAATGGAGATAACTTTAAAGGAGATGTGTGTTGGCATGAAAACTGGCTCTGTATTCAACACGATCTTTTCCAACAACATTACCAACTTCTCAGTTGTATGTTATGATACATTTCTATCATATTATCAATAATATTCTATTGATAATAGTTATCAATTTCCTCATTATACATAATACATTTGTGCAATCAACAATACTATCATTTACTTGGTTGAAGGAAACGGGCTTGCAAAAATCAAATGGGGAGGGTCCTAAAATATACACAATAACAAAATTAGATTTTATAAAATGATCTCAATAAATTCTAAAGAGTGACACAATTGAACACCAGGAAATTTAAGAGATAAGATAGAATGTCTTCACTTGCACCAAAAAAATGAACACCTCTAGGTGTCACAGGAAAGTAGTTGTTGGAAAACTTGGGAAGCCATTTTGCTCAATGTTGGTCTGCCTTTCTTCAACATTCAGAGTGAGTTGTCTAGTCCTTATTTAAATACTTCCAATTGCGAAACATTTATTTCATAGAGCAGTCGATTTTGTTTCTGAAGCGTTGATTGCTCACAAGTTTTCATTACCCCTTCCTAACATCTGTCTACATAGGACAAACAGACTGTAATTTTTCAATTGGCCAAGTCAGCCTGGGTTTTGCTGTCAAGGACTCCTCCAATATTCATGCCCACTGTCTGACATGCAGAGCATGAGGGCTACATCCTGGCTGCCCAGAGCCACCTCATCCTTCTCCTCTTCCATCCAAGCTGTAATCCAAGCTCCTAAGGTTTCCCCACCTAATTCTTTATCAGATTCTATGCAAATCACTGCTTTCTTCTGGATTTTCTTTACCAGTTAAATGACAGCTCACAAATCTAACTTACTAACGTGATCAGCTATGCTAGTGGATTATCTCTTTCTCAAATAATAATGGAATGTTTCAAACCCCTCCTTCGCCCTCAAATCACATCAAATGCCTGCTTCAAGCAAGAGCCAGTCTAACTCCATCAGCTCCACTTCAAACTCTGTGATGCAGCTCGCCCCATTTTTTGCCCATTACGCATTTCCATTTGGTCGATGTGCCCTTTGCAAGCCCAGAGCGATTTGACCATATCAGAACAGCACTCATGGCTCCTGTAAGAACTGGCTTCTCTATATAGATTCAATCAGGACCCTTCCTTTCCCCTGGAAAAGAATCTGATGCTTTTATTTTTTTCTAATTTCTTAAAAAATTCTATTTACTTACATGAAAACTAGACAGATGAGTGAATAAGAGATGGGGTTGGATGTATGACCCAATAATTCCATATGGAGAAAGCGTCTGTAAGACAAAAACTGTAAATGTAATGAAGAAATAGTTAAGATGAAAGCATTCAGCTGAAGCTCTGGACACGTAGTGGCCGCTTTAAATAGACACCTGTTGACAAAACAGGTGACTACAGGTCCACCCTGCAGCCTCCCAGAGACTAAGGCTGAGGGCGGTCCTGGCTGGCGCTGCAGCCCCTGGTTGGACAAAACGTTATAATTTGCTCTCCAGCAGCTGGGATGGAACAGTGTCATGTGTGATTGCCCTTCTCCAGGGTGGAAGGTGGAAGTGGACTTTAGGAGTGATTTCTTCTGCTGCTCAAAAGTTATTGTTAGGATCCCAAGATTAAGAAAGCTTGTCTTAAATCCCTAGGCTGGTTGCATAATTAGGACTCCAGGTTACATTGGGAGGTTGATGAAATACACCTTTTTATTTATCCCTTTCCATCCTTGGGTAGCACTGACGGCCACCCAGCTGACCCAAGAGCCTCATGACCTCACTTTGCATCTCTCCCACTGACTCGACTCCTTGCCTGCCTCAAAACCTGTTTCCAGATTTGGGTCTGAAATATACTGATAAGTCAATGTCACTGACATTGACATGCCTTGACAGGGCGTGGATAACCATTTCCTGCAGGATGGGACAGGTGAGGTGCAGCTGGAATCTGGCATCAGACCAGAGATTTTCAATTGTGGTGGAGGACTGCTCCCCTAGGGGAAGCACCAGATTGAAATTGGGAGGGCGAGGGGTTCTTTTCAGGGTGTGCTGGAAGTGGGGAGTTTCAAAAAGGATATTCAACATTATCCTTGCCAATCACAGAATTCAATTTATGCAGCAATTTACCAGACCATAAAAGAACATCAGATATGTGTGTTGTAAAAGGAGAGTATATGTGGTTTAATCCGTGAAATAAATTTTGTTCTGAATTCATTCACATCAGAAGCATCCCTGTGAGGGAACTGACCCACCTACTCTTGGGGGAGTGAGCCCGGTTCCCAGTGATTAGGGCAACTTCCAGCACCAGGATGGAGAGCCTGGCCTGTAGTAAGCAGGCACTTGGTAAATGTATACGTAATATGTTCTAGACGTCCTGGGGGCAGCCAGCCACACCACCTGCCCTAACACGCAGCTGGACCCCGACTCAGGTTTTCTCATTATATTATATTACAGTCGTAAGAACCACCTTGGACAAGTGACAAGCACACAAGTTCCAGAGCCCTACCACAGGCACCTAGAATCCAAGTCTTCAGGGATGGTCCTGGGAAAAAAATTTCACTAATGCCCCAGGTATGTCTCACATAAGGAGAGTTTACTTTGTGGTTGTTAACATGATCACCTCAGTCTAGAGCTGCGCCCTTTTTAAGACTTAATCAACAGCCTCAAGTTCCCTTGATCCTGCAGGGTAGCCTTTTATTCCTTTATTTAACACGTTGGTTGAGTTCCTGCCTGGGTAGAGCTCTAGATGGTGAGGTTACCCAAACAAGAAAAAGCGACGTCTGCCACTGAAAACTGTGCAGTGTGGCAAAGAGACTGGCATATATAACATCAAAAAGTAAGGACAAATACGGTCTGTTCAGGTCAGAGGAGAGGTTACAGTGATGCTGAGGCTGGACGGAAGGCAGCCGACTCTCTCTGCCTGGGTGACTGAGTAAGGCTTCCGTGAAGAGGAAGAGGAGTTAGGAGTTAGTTCTCCAGAGGGACAGGTGCTGCAAGGGAAGAAAGGGGACAGAGAACGCTGCATGGAGAGGCCTGCTGTGGCGTTGCTGAGCAGTGATGCAGTTCAGCCAGGCAGCGATGCAGGGGACACTAAGGGAGTGACAGAAGATGAAGGGTTGCTGTCAGGAAATTTGGATTTTATCTTATAGATGAAGAGAGTTAACTGGATTTCATCCTATCAGCAAGCAGAGGAAACACATGATGAATTAGTTTCTTGAAAAGTGAGCACTAGCGACAGGGCAGAGAATTCACGGGTAATAGCGAGCAAGGATAGCAATTAGGACAGTGTGATGGAGTGGGGGGCTCCCGCAGGGGACCCTGTGAGAGCTGAGCCCTTGTCAGTTTCCTCAGTGCTGAATGATCATTTCTTCTACCTGGGACCTTGGAACCAACTTCAATGGTGTGAAAATCCCCTCTGCAGGGTGTTTACAAGCATGTCCTTACTTCAATTCTCAGTGCAAAAAATGAGTCTTCACAAAACCCGGAAAAAAATGCTTTGTACCTTCGGCATCGTCCATGAAATGAAACAAACAAAGGCGATGCAGTTTGAGACACTCGGCAGTCCTTTCAATGCCCCTCTCCTTCGGGCTGCCAATCCTGCTTCTCCACTGCTAGTTTCTACTTAATCTATGGGGAAAAATATCACCCAAGCACATCTCTAGACAATTTATGTTAGCGAGGCAACACTGCCTGAAGAAATGACCTGCAATGACGTACATTTTGAAAAAACTTTACTGTGGACCTTGGATGATAATGTTGTATCAATGTAGGTTCAGCAAGTGTAACAGATGTCCCAGTCTAGTGGGGGATACTGGTAATTGGGGGGGTTGTGTGTGTACATGTAAGTGTGTGTGTTGGGGGGGTGCAGAGGGGCTATGGAAAATTTGTCCTTTCCTTTTAATTTTGCCGTGACCCTAAAACTGCTCTAAAAAAAAAATGTCTGTTAAAAAAAATTTTTAAAGCAAGTTTCAGGGAAGTTTATAAAGTCTGGTTCAATGTTTTAAAAAATATATATATATACATATATATAAATTCATTAACTATACACTTTAAGATCTGTGCATTTGCTGTTTGTAGATTACATATCCATAAAAAAATTATATGTATATATATTAAAAATGCATAATGTATGTTATTTTCAGGAGATGCCTGCCAATTTTCAGTCCGTTTAAGACTGGTGTGTCAGCCTGTAACAGACATAGCACCACCGTCAAGTTGATAACAGCACAGCTGTAGGGAGAGGGCCCCCCTCTTGCATAGCTGTGAAACTCCATCTACTTTTACAAAAAGTGATAATGGTTTTTGTTTAAACAATGAGAACAGATATCAAGGGATACTGAGTTCTTAAACAAAAACCTTCTTACAAACCCCTCACTTCCTTAATCAAGGACAGAGCCCATGTACTAACACATATTTTTTCCCCCAGAAAAATGAGACCGCTAATTGAATTTTTTAAACCATCTTTGAAGAAAAAGGAAGCCTTACTTTATAATCTCCTCTCTCGCATGTATATTTCTCACCCCCGTTGATAGAGAAAGATACAAAGTGAGGGGTGTCACTGTAAGACTGGCCTTTTTTATTACATGAGCAAAATCACCTTTGAAAATATTTAAAAAACAAAACAAAACAAAACAAAAACCAACAGACTTTCAACTATGTCTGGGAGCTGAATACTGGTTATGGCATTCTGTCCTTGCAGGGTGTCCGGGGCCTCCCTCAGGGGACCCCCCGCACATCTCAGCATGCAGGGTTGCCCGGGTCGTGTAGGCGTTTGCTCGCATCTCTACCTACACGTCATCATCTCCATGTCTGTCCCGAGACGCACCACCTGAGCATCCGCGTGCGGGGCTGGCCCTGCCCCGGCAGCCGCGGTGCAGAGTCACTGATGTTCTCTGTGCCTGTGTGTTAACAAAAGATCTCTGTTCCCAGACAAGAAAGCCCCTCGATCCTCCTGAGAAGGCACTTGGAGAGCTTCCAGGCTGACCCCTGACCCTCACCCCTCCTCCTCCAAGGTGAAAGGCAGCAGGCCCCGCGTCACCCTTTCCCTTTCCACTTCATCAGCCCCCGTCCTGATAAGCGCGTTAGCCCGGAGGAACCCCAAGGGCCCCGTGCCTGTTCTCCCAGACTAAACAGCCAGGGCAGCGGGAGAGCAGGGCTGCCAACACCAGCCCCACTTTGACCCATCCAGGCGCTCTGCTCTCTACAATGACCTCTGCTGATACTGGTTGCCACGCACCCCGGACATCTGCTCATTGGGAGGGAAGGTCCCCCAGGCGTGGACTGCGTCACTAGTGCATAGACTCAACAGAACCCCCCTATGATGGCCTTGGCCAGATGGGTCCCAAGGGTCTCCGTCTAGCTAAAGAGCAGGAGATACCACCAAATGCCCAAAGGAAAACAACTGTAGTTGCACAGATTATGCATCAGAAGTCTTTACAAATATACACACACACGCACACACACATAACCTGAACTAAAGGATCTGACTTTAAGCTTCAAACAGAGCAACTGAGTTGCATGCTCTTAAACCCTCACTCTTTTGAAAAGCTCATAATATCCATTGTTTGTTAGCAAGGGTGAGGGGGGCTGGCTTCTCTTTCTCATACACTGACGGTGGGAAGGCAATCTGGAGAACCCTATTTAGATAGCAGTTTGACAACACTTTCCAGAATCTGAAATGAGCTTATGTTTTGACCCAAAATTCCACTTTCAAAAATCTCTCCTGTAGAAACTCTGAATGTGTACCCCCAAGATAGGGGTTGAAGTGTGCCTTTTAAAAATTTTTTAATTCTTATTTTTTATTGAAGTGTAGTTGATTTCCCATGTTAGTTTCAAGTGTACAGCAAAGCGATTAAGTTATACATCTACATACTTTTTTTTTTCCAGATTCTTTTGCAACTTTTAATGAAGCGGCTGAATATAAGAAATGACTTAGAGATCCATAAACAAGAGTCTCCTAAAATAAAGAATGACAGAATATTTAACACTTTGCACTATGTACTGACAAAAATTTGCCCAGATACCCTGCGAAGTAAAAAAAAAAAAAAAAGTTCACAGAACAACACATTTACCTGTTATGATTCTATCATATAACAAACAATAAACATAAGGATGTGTTTATGAAATCTTACACACACACAAATCCCCACACGTCCACTAACTGGAAAGATGCATCAAACCTCTTAGAGAGATCACCTGTGGGAAGTGGCGTTGAATTAGAGAGGCAAAGGAAAACAGCTTGAATTCAATATATTTCTGGATTGTTAGAATTTTCATAATCAGCTATGTTTGTGGATTGATTTCACTTAAAAAACAGAAACAAAAGCAAAAACAGGCACAGAGCAAAGAGGTGATTACATGGCTCACATCCACCCCTCCACAGAAGGGCAATAGTCTGACGTGCTTCGAGGACACCATATGCTATAAACACATGTCTCTCCATCACCCATTTCTCTTTCCTTCTTTCGTATTTATACGTATACTGTAAATGTTTTGAGAATGGTTAAACCTTACTTCTCTTTGATCCCCAAAGTACTGAGAGTCGGGCAAGAATTCCAAGGAGAGGACACACTGGAGATGGAACTTGGAGGACGAGAAGGTATTTGTCAGTCGGAGAGAAATTTGCGCGCCAGGCAGCGCGGGAGGCGCCTTACGAACGGCGGCCACGACGCATGCGCCCTGCACGGGTTCCCTCTAGAGGGACGGCCAGAATCTGTACGTGCGTCCAGCACATTCGGACAGCAGTGGCAGCCGGATGGTGACAATACAAAGGTACCTGACATCAGTGGGTAGAGGAAGAAGATAAAAATTTGATGGAGAGACTGCAAGAGGCTTTCTTGTGATTCTAGCTCCAAGGAGGGGATGTTTTACTGTTACATCGGGAGGCGCACTGACAGTTTTAGCTTGCAAGTGAAAGGAGCAAATCTGATTAGTATTTAAGTCTCCCAATCTGTTTTACTATTCAGAAGACACCCTCCATCTAGGCCCTGGGCAGAGGCTGCCGGCGTAAACGGAGCTGCTCAGCCTCAGACACCCGCAGTGTCACCCTTGTGTCCTTAGACATCATTTTTAATTGTTTAATAATTGAATCATTTTGTTGTACACCCCAAAACTCACACAACGTTGTAAATCAACTACAATTCGAAAATTGTTTACATAAAACATTCTTTTTTTTTTAATTGAAGTATAGTTGATTTACAACGTTGTGTTAGTTTCTGGTGTACAGCAAAGCGATTCATTTATACGTATATATTCTTTTTCATATTCTTTATCATTATAGGTTATTACAAGATATTGAATATAGTTCCCTGTGTTAAGCAGTAGGACCTTGTTTATTTTGCATACAGTAGTTAGTGTCTGCAAACACTAGGCTCTTAATTTCTTGCATAATGCAGTTTTTCATAACTTGTGGCCAATGATTTTTCTACACGTTGAATCCTTTTCACTACCATTCAAAGTTATTTAAATTCAGTTTTCCTTAGATCCTGATTTTCTGCTTGTCACCCATTTTATCAAGCTTGTCTTCCAGCCTGAAGCGTTCTAAAATTCCTCCTCTCCTGAGGTGGACTGACCTGTTAAACTGTCTAATAAGTATTCCATTTGAGCACAAAACTTCAGAATACTTAATGTAAATGTTTATATATACATACATGATCATTTTCCAGGCAAATGTAGGGGTAACACCAATGGTATGCTAAAAGACATTTAAGACGTGAGTCTTGGGGAAAAAAAGAAACAGAAAAGCCCCGATGTCTAGCATTTGTTGATCGCCATGGTGTAAACACTCCCACCATGGCCAATTTCAAGTTACCAATTTGGTGTCAATGAATGCAGAGTTGGAAAGAAATACAGTCAGTTCCCCTAAGCTGCTCCCAGCCAATTCCAAGCAGCACTGGAAAACCTCCATCAGCATTTGGACTAAACTAATAGTTTGTGTAGGAAACCCGTGTTGCTTCAACTTCATTCAAGTATTAATTTCTGGGATATTTATTGCGTGATGCCCTGTTGTACTAAGTACTTATACGTATCAAGCACTGTTCTAGGAAGTGAGAATTTAGTAGTAAAACAGACAAAGTCCTTGCCCTTATGTAACTTGTACATATTCTAGCTGGAGACAGGTTAAAAAAATAAATAACTAAATAAGTAAGTAGGTAAGTAAATAAACTCACGTGTCATTTGGTCATAACTGTCACAGAGAAATGTAAAGAACAGTAATAGGGTTAGAGAATCTGGTGGGAGAAGGGCATGGGGGAATCTTCTGGGTTTTTTTTTTTTTTTAATAGAAGAGTTAAGTAAGGTCCACACGATGAAGAGACTGAGAAAAATAAGAAAGTCAGATAGAAATTTGGGTAAATACTTTCCAGGTCACAGAAATAGCACGTGCAAAGGTCCTGTGGCAAGATTATGCTTGGCACTGTTGGAGGAACAGCAAGGAGACCAGCGGTGCAAAAGCAAAGTAATTTCCAACCCCCCTGATTTGGAAATCCATCAACACTTCCTCTACAAATTTGTTCCTCATTTCCCTTTTCCTTTCTAATGACATCAGAAGTGTTTCCACTTAAAAGAACAGTTGACATTATTACTTTTCACTTTCCTTAAAAAGGAAATGAAGTATAAAGAAATAAAACCAAAGGCCTAATTAAAGATCCCAATTCTGATTGGTCTCTGTTTTATATACACTGTAACAGAACCTGTGCCAGGCAAGTTCATGCCTGACCCCTCACTGAGTCCAATAACCACATGTTGGCCGCTTCACGTTATTTGTCTCAACATCTGCAGCTCTCCAGAAAAGAAAACGTTCTCTTGCATCCATCAGTAGGCTGTCTTTAAATGGTGTGATGTGGTTTCCATTAAAAAGTCATTTCTTTTGTAGGGAACTTATAATATCATTTGTTTATCTTTTAATTCATCCAACAAATATTTATTGGACAAAAACTATGCTCTAAAAAAATGTGCCAGGAACTAAGGATATAGCAATGGACCAAACATATTTTCCTCCCACTCACATGATGATTAAAGTTTAGCGGAACAAGCAAACATTCGGCAAATACTTAGACCAGTGATTCTAGAAATCCTACTGTGATGATAAGCTATAGTAATACTTATTAGAATGGAAATGTTATTGATAAATGAGAATTAAGAAATACCAGACAAAAGAGGATTTTAAATTTGAAAAATGCCTTAGGAGACAAAAATGTGATGAATTGAGTTAGAAGCCAGGGGTAGTTCTGTGCTTCTATAGTGAGAAGCGTTGTGACAAGGTGGCAGGGAAGGTGGGGACAGGAATTCAGCTGGGATGAGTGACAGCCTCAGAATTAGAGTTAAACAGGAATCAGGGCTGCAGTCTGGTTAGGAGGGAGTGGTTAGAAGCTGATCTTGAATAGCAACTCCTGTGAGATGAAGAACAGAGTCTGTTCCCATCAGAGAATTCTGGGGTTCCTGGGGGACCAAACCCTGGTCCCCTGGCTCCTCCTTCATTGGAATGGAGAGCTTTCCTTTAGGGGCGTGGGGCACGGTAAAACACCCTGGTGGTGGCCCCCCTTCTAGTCACAGCCTGGGGGAGTGGGGAGATCATATTGGATTTCTTGAGATGAGAGAGCCACCCTTCTCAGCAGGGGACTCTGGAGAGGGCAGCTTTCCCAGTTACACACCAGTGGTCCTTCCGAAATGACTGTGGATGGAGGTTAAAAGCTCCCTCATGTCTTGGGGCTCATGTGAGGAGAGTGGAGACCTGCCATGGTTGCCCACATTGTTAAGGCTTGATTCTTTACCACCAAGGGACTGCTGAGATAAGAGTTCTGCTCTCCCATCAGGGTCAAGTCCTGCATCACAGGCCCTCCTTCTGCCTGTCGGTACTTGGCCCTCCAGTGGCCCCGCCCAGCCCCTGCACCTCCCGTCAGAGGGCCTGGAGTTTGCAAGTTGGCAGATGCACGTTGCCAGGTTCCTTGAGCCTCCTCTTGCCCAAACAGCACCGCCTGAGCCTCAGAGGATGGGGAGAGTTCACAGCCAGCGGGCCCAGGCTCAGCGGGTTGGGTCCCCTCCACTGTGCACAACGCTGGGTGGAAGCCCCAGGCCACCCCCACTGTCAGCAGAGAGAACCCCGACTTCCCGCTAATAGGGAGCAGAGGCGGGATGAGACCAAGGGGCTCAGGAAGTGGCAAACTTGGATTGAGGGGTGGTTAGTTCCATCTCTGACTGGGTAGAGGATACCCTTTGATGGAAGGTGACAACCTGGCTAGAAAATAACAAACAAATTAAGTCAATCTTTCAAATCTATTAGGCGATCGAAGAGCTTTTTTTTCAACAGCTACCATTGGAGCTAACCAAGGTATATTTTTACTTCTTTTCATAGCAATAATGATTTCTCATGAAACTTAAAAAAGAAAGACGGGAAGAAAGAAAAAAAAAAAAAAAGGGAGCAGGAAGACTCTATGTATCCAGTCTGAGTCTCATGTAATCGGAAGTGTGGGATGTAAAAAGGTTTCCTTGCCAAAAAAGAAACACTGCTGAAATGATACAGACAGAATAAACCACAGGCCCCCAATTAACAGCAGTGTGGGACACTGTCAGGCCACACACACAGAAGGCGGGCTCTCTGGGCAATGTTAAAGGAAGTTGAGAATTGGAAACTCTCAGAAAATAGAGACAGGAATGGGTGGTGTGTGTGAGAGCAGGGGGGAGGTTTGAGAAAGGACATTGCAAATAATCTTAACTCGTCTGAACCAGATGGAATAGTCTTACTTCCCGAACACAGCGACTTGAGACAAAGCACATGTCTGCATCACAACAAACATTTTGGTAGGGAGTAAACCAGGGCACATGTCCCGGGGAGCGGCGTTAATGTCATCTGTGATCTTGGATTCAGCACGCGGGATGCTCTCGCATCCACCATCCTCCACGCCGGTGGACCATTTCAGTGATGCTGCCCCAGAAGTTCCGGGCATTTTTAAACAAAGGCAACCAAGCATCCTGGGCAAGGACAGTGGGGAATTGTTATGAAATGGGACTCTTAGTGCTAAAACCTGGAAAATCAGCCGCTGGGTGGTTTGGTGACCCTCTTTTAGGCTGACTGGTTTGGAGCCGGCTTTGGCAATTCCCACATTTGTTCAGCCAAGGTCTCAGCCTAGCAGATGGCGTCCGTTCCCCAGGCTGGCGACGTGGACTTGGCGGCGTCAGCCCGACGGAGAGAGGATGCAGGCAGGCTGAGGGAGATTTTTATACCGAAGGCTGGATGTGAGCAGTTAAGAGCCAAAGTGACACAGTGAAGCTCGGAGCGAGAGCAACACACATTCTTTCTTTCTCGTGGCCTTTGCTAGCCTGTAGCTTTGCCAGCCTGGGAGCCAACACCAAGGACCACATTCTCAACCACAGAGCTTCCGGGGACAGCAGCAGCAGCAGGGCCAGGGGCCGCCTTCAAGTGGCCTTGCAGGCACTGGGCATGGCCTCTGATTGCCTGTGGGACCAGGTGGAAAACATCAGAGGGATGTTGGTGAGTACATCAAAGATGCGCCCCCAAGCCCCCGAGAGGCAACTAAGAATCTAGGAGGAGGAGAGAAGAAACTGGGCAGGGGTCTGGATGAGGCGCAGAGGAGGTAGTGTCACAATTCTGTGAGATTTCATCATTATGGTTAATGGGACCCCATTAGTAATTATAAACTGCAAAGTCCTCAAGAAATCTGGGCTGCATGTGATTCTGGTAGGGCTGAGGTAAGAGTTATCCAGAAGAGCATAATAATTCTTTTTCTGGGTTACTAAGTGTCAGATGTTGGGCTCCGAGTATGTAAGCATGATTTTATTTGAACTTCAAAGCAATTTAATGAAATAGGTTCTATGACGATCCATCTCCCTTTTAAAATAAGGCACAGAGAGGTTCGGTGACTTGCCCAAGGTCACACAGGCCTTCCAGCTTCTTAGCTTTGACATGAGGGCTATGTTGCAAAGAGGTAAAGGTATGGGGTCTGGAGCCAGACTTCTTGAAAAGTCACTTACCAGTTGGATCTGCTCACTTACTAGTTGCCTGTTATGATAGTTTAATACAATAAACCCAGGAACAGGGCTGGTCTGTGGTAAATGATAAATAAATGCTGGCTATTGACGAGTTGCTGATTTATTATACACACACACCACCAAAAACCTCACTAGGAGAAGCTGGGGTTTGAAAGTCTGATTCTATAGTCTGAGCTTTTAACTTTCGCTCTTAGGTTAAGTCTTAATTTTGATAACCAGTGCTCACCGCTGGGCCAGTTAATTGGTCAACAGTTAGTACGTTTCCTCCACACTTTTTTCTCTAGGACCGTCTCTCCCCCAGATCTTAAATGGTTATTACACGGTGATTGCAGGTATTTACATGGTGGGGCGGTTTTGCCATTGCTGTTCTACATTCAGGGCAGTTTTCTGGTCTTGCAGCTTCCCGTTGCATTCCTACAAACTGCTTGGAATAGAAGTCTCTCACAGTTTGTTCCCTTGGGTTTCATGATATTAGAAGGGATCCCTGAAAAGAGCCGTCCCTGAACTTCTGCACACTGGAAGTCTCCATCTTGTCCAGTCCCATCTCCATCATTTCCTAACGTTTGACACGCAACCGACTTCAGTATAAGGAGGCTGCTTTTTTTGGCATTCCGCTTTATCTGTAAGCATGGAATCTTCAGTTCTTTAGCATTTGACACAACACCATATGCCTTTTCCAGAATTTCCTAAGCATTCAACTGCTGTTCAGTTGCTGTCTTTCCCACCAGCTAAGTGTTAAGCTTGAAATAATGGATTTGCTAACAATTCTGCTTCTTTTATCTCTTATAGAAACAGTGTCATTTGGCAATACTTTTCCTGGGCTGGTGGGTATCTGAGCTGAAAATGCTCGAATGTGATTTTTACTTTCTGGGCAAAGCTGATGCTGGTGACATCCAGCAGCTGGCTGGCCAGTTCCTGCCCTCACTCAGTAAACCCGCTGATCCCCGTAGTGGCTATTTAAAAAAATATATATGGCTTTGGCCTTCAGAAATCCAAAGACTTTTCTGAAATATTTAGTGTTTGTAATATATTAACATTTTTACAGTTTATCGACATATTTGTCATCTTATTGGTTATCACTAACTTTAAAAAAATCTCTTTTCTTTAACTGATACATAATATATTCTAGATATGTGTAACTAACCAGAGTCATCTTTCATTTTCTTCATTTTGGACAAGTTCTTAAGTTACACAATTTCTAGACATGGCCAAGGCTGAAAACATAGATTTAAATTCCCTTAAAATTGTTTTATTTTTCTTGTATGCAATCTTTAAATCTCAATATTTTTCTCAACACGTTCTAAGGATGTTGCCAAAAGGAATGGCTCCTTTGATAACCGGTGTGCTGTGCAAAGTTGCAGGTTTTATTATGGCTCAGTCTATGCATTTTACAGCTTCAGTGATACTGCATATTGAGTTTATTTAAGTAAGGCCTTAGCTGCTTACGACAAATTAACTAAGATGGAGTCATTGTTGAGTGTCAGTTTGTAAGAAGCATTTCCGGATGGAAATAGGTCTTCTTCAGGGACTTTCCTACAAGGATGAAATCTCTACGATTTCACTGATGTTCCAATGAAGGCATTAGAATAATAGCATGAATTTTGGTGAGGTTCACATACCTTTTACCCATCCCAGAGCAAAGGGTTAATAAATTGGAATTTAGCTGAAAGTAACTGAAACACACCGTGAAATGAAGCAACCATGATGGACAGCAGATAAACCCTGCCCAGTGGCCCAAAGATACAACATGCCGCCTTATCTTTGCCAAGCATGATGCTTCCTGCATGAATGCTCTTGGGGGGTGTATGGTGCCCCACCTAAAAGATATGTTGATGTCCCAGCCCCTGGCACCTGTGAATAGTGTCCTTGTACATATAATCAAGTTAAGATGAGACCATAATGGATTAGGGTGGACGCTAATCCAATGGTTAGTGTTCTTATATGAAGAGGACAGGGCACACACGTGACAGCAGAAGCAGAGATTGGGGCGATGCGGCTGCCGGCCAAAGGCCAGCCAAGGACCTGCCAAGGATGTCAGCATCTGGGAGAAACCAAGAAGACACAAGGATGGATTCTTCCTAGAGCGCTCAGAGGGAGCAAAACCTGGCTTGGACCTTGATTTTAGACTTTCTGGCCTCCAGAATTGTGACAGGATACATTACATTTCTATTGTTTAAAGTTGCCCGGTTCCGGCCATGTGTCACGGCAGCCCTTAGGAAACTAACACAAGTGTGAAGTTCAAAATTTTAATTTTCTGTGTAATTTAGAAGAAACTGATGTAAAACCTCATTCCAGATAAGTGTTACTGTTGGAATGCCTTGATGTAGCAAATACAGAAATTCTCTAACAAGCACCACTTCCATCCTACACCAGACACACACTCTCACAGAAGGTAAATTCATTGACAAAATATCACAAACTACACAAGGAAACAATCTTCTACGAGCAGAAGACCGCAAACAGCCTAGAGGAAGATTAAAATCCCAAAAATCTGAGATAAATAAGAGACTACAGAAGAAGGAATCTTTGAGATCATGTAAGAAATATGAAGAAGGAATATGACACTATGAGAAAAGAACAGGGAGTTTTAGGGGGAAAAAAATTGAATTTCTAGACTTTAAAAAATGAAATAAAGTAAAAATTCCAGTGACCGAAATGGAAAACTTAATGGACAGGTAAATAACACATGAAGTGCAGTTAGAGAGAGATATGGATCTGAGTAAATTATAATAGGAACTAGTTATGGAGTTTAAAGATATTTACTCCTATGTATCTTTGCAAGGTACCTTAAGTATTTTATTCTCTACAGTAGTATGTAATACTACGGAAATGAAGTCATCTCCATTCACTCAGTTTCTACTTTATTTTTCAAGTGGAAAGAATTCCTAGACCAAATGCCAAAGCATTTTGCTATTGTGGTTGAAACTGACTGATTCTGAGAGATAAGCTCCTCTCCTAGACACCAAGTTGCCATTTTTCCTTTCACACGTGCAACATGACTTTAAAGATGACACAAAAGATCCGCAGCCAAAACCATCATTTCCCTTAGCACTAACGTGAAGCTGACATTTATTAAAAAGCAATAATGTAACTCAGAGATGATTATGCTAAGTGAAGTAAGTCAGAGAAAGACAAGTATCATATGATATCACTTATATGCGGTGGAATCTTAAAAAAAAAAAGATACAAATGAACTTATTTACAAATCAGAAACAGACTCACAGACATAGAAGACAAACTATGGTTACCAAAGGGGAGACGGGGGAGGAATAAACTAGGAGTTTGGGATTAATATATACATACTAATATATATAAAGTAGATAAACAACAAGGATCTACTGTATAGCATCAGAAACTATATTCAGTATCTTGTAAAAAATTTGAAAGCAAAGGAATCTGAAAAAGAATATATATATATGTATGTATGTGTAGACCTGAATCACTGTGCTGTACACCTGAAACTAACACAACATTGTAAATCAACTATACTTAAAAATTTTTTTCTTAAAAGGCAATAACTCTCAAGATTCAGTAACATCAATAAATTGTTGATCAAACATCGAAAACAATGCAAAAAAAAAAGTGCTATACTCATGGCTCTTGGCAAATTCTGGCTTCAGATCATCTGATCTGAAAGGCACCTGGAGTCATAGATGGTTGCATTGTGAGTTCACCGTGGGCTCAACCACAGCTAGTCCACAGCCTAAGTCACGCCTAGAGGTGCTAGGAATTTTAAATAAAGGAAAGAAACTCAGTTTGTCCCCAGTGGGAAGCGCAGCTTTGGAAGACCTGCCTATGCCCTTGAACCCCATTTCCTTCCCTCCTCCTCTCTTCCCCTTCCTCTCTTAGCTTTCTCATTCATTCACATAGGTTATTGAAATTTCAACTATGTAACAGTACAGTTTGGACACAGATACGGTAACAAACTGAAATTTGGGGAAAAAAACTCTGCTTAAACACTATCTGGCAAAATTTACAAATAGAACTTTATTGTAATTCCAGCAAAATGCTGGACACTCCATTAGTAAATATATACACTCTGTAAGTATTTAAAGCAATTGAATATAAAGTGAAATTTGAATAATAATGAGGCAAAAATCTTTTTTGTTGCCAGGTTTTAAAGAATAAGGTGGTGAGATTTCCCTAGGAAGGATTGTGACGGCTTAAAATAGCATATATGCATATATCTATGATCTTACTATAAATTACAGGAAGGATTACCAATTAGGGAGAAAGAGATGAATAATTTAATAATCATGTGGGAATGAGTAATTTGGGGAAGAAACAGAAATAAGACTATTCTCTTACACATTAAGCTGAAATCTATCCCAAATACATGGAAGGTTTAATCTAACGACAACAAACTCTAGAAGAACATATAGATTTAATGTGTAAGTCCCGTTTCTCATCATTAACAGAGAACTTTAAATACAATTTCTGTGGGAAGCAGGGACTGAGAAGATGAAAGGCACTGGAGTAAAAAAAAAAGTGTTCTTCTATGTGACAAAGAGTAAGTAAAACAAAGAATTTAGTAAAAGGCTGACTAGGCGATACCTCCACTTGAATATTTATTTCTGCTCCATTTGATTCCAAAATTATACTAAGATGGTTTACAAAGTTACTAATAATATGGCAAAATAAGATAATTTAAAAATCAATACAAAGGTAAAGAAAAAGGATTATAATTATATAATAATAAAGTATGTATTATATATTATGAATTATAATTCATGTTGTGAATTTTGACACACTTGCTAAAAGTATAACTATGGTTATAAGTTTTCCAGAAACAAGGAGGAAGGCTGAACATGGTCCTCCATAGAATTTCCATAAAATATCATTATCCTTGTATCTGTAATTTTCATATGGACTAGAAATGACTAATTAGAGGATATCATGGTGAGTGTTAATGGAAGTCACAATTGTAACAGTAAGAAAAACTATCAAGCTAGTGATGTTAATTTTCCTAAAGAATTATGATATTCAAATACTGTGCAATGAATGCTCCAATAAATGGATACTAAGTTATCCATTGGTACACATATGATCTAGAATGTATTTTGATGGTGCATAAAAACTTTAAATAAGTTTATATTCTGCCCCAGAATCCTACTTCTAGGAAACTAACATGGAAAATAATTGTAGAAGCAAACAAAGATTTATGTTCAAGGTAAATGACAGTACTATTTATACTAGTGAGAAATTGGGAACGGATTACATGTTCAACAAAGGAAGAACTGTTATGTTACACCCATTCAACAGACTATTTTGCAGGCTTTAAAATAATGGTATAGTTTTTGAACGATGTAATGTTATGTTTAAAAGCCATTAAATGCAGTATGATCTCCACAAAAACAAATGACACAAACAAAATAAAAGGCATTTGGGTAAGAATTTAGTGATTATGTTTTCTTCTTTAAATTTTCTGATTCTTTCCATTTTGTTTTCTGTAGATACATAGGTCTTTTAAAAATAGTGAATGTTTTCTTCTGCTTTGAAGAACTTTGTGACTGGGAGAGGAGATATGGATGAAAGGAGATGGGGTTTTGTCTGTTTGTTGGGGGTGTGTGTTTGCACGTGTGTGTGTGTGTGTGTTTAGATAGGAAAGATTAAGGTTTGTTCTTACAGAGCAAAACATTCTAAAAGCATGACAAAGAATGGGATTAAACAAAAGATAAATCTTGGAATCCCAGCAGATGGAAGGGGATGGAATTAGACTCAATGTTAGAAGAATTAACCTTGAAGAGGGAAATAAGTGAGGGCACTCACCAGCGCAGAAACATTTCAGGAACAAGATGTTTAGAGGGCACATGTCTAGCAGCCCAGAAATCCTCAGTGAAGCAGGAAGGGGGCATCAGAGTTACCCAGAGAGGCAGGAAAGATGAGCACAAAGACTTGAAGCTGGGGGTTATTTTGGAAAAGCCAGAGTCCAGGATGGGAGATGGAACTGGTCATGTAATAGGGAAGAACAAATCTGTCTCCATGTTCGATCTGTTTTTTTTGCTTTAACCTTTGTATTCCATTGCTTTGCTATAAGTTCGTAACTAAAAGAATGTTGCCTATAGCCTGAAATATGCAGGGCAGCCCATTCTCAAGGCTCTGACTTTTAAAGGTGTAACACTTTTCCATTCATATAGAGATAAAAAGTTGCAGAACAGAGAATAATATTTGTCTTCTTAGAGGTTAATAGAAACATCATGACTTGACCTACATGGACAGCTGCAAGAACAAAGGATTCCAGCACCAAGAAGTTTGCAGCAGCCAACCACACCTCCTCCCCTTTTAGTATAAAAAAGCCTGAATTCTAACTCGGGGAAGATGGTTCTTTGGGACACTAGTCCACCATCTTCTCAGTCTGCTGGCTTTCTGAATAAAGTCACTATTCCTTGCCCAACAACCTGTCTCTCGAATTATTAGCCTGTTGTTTGGCAAGCAGTACCAGCTTGGATTCAGTAACAGAGATGTGGGAAGGTACAGAGGAGCAGGTTGGGCTAGATACCCTACATTTGTCCCAGCATCACTGTAGGATGTGGGTGCAGAGCTGAGAAGCTCATAAGCATGACGGCAGTGGGTGGTTTGCTGGGGAGCAGCAAAGAACAATATACCGAGGGGGTCAGGTTCCAGGTGTGGCAGAGAAATGAGCCAGGACACATACCACAGATTTAGGCCAGCTGGAAAAGGTATGGGACCATGATAAAGGTGATCAGAGGGGAGAAGGGGAAATTGGAGGAGTGGGTACCCCCAGGGAACCTTGTTAAAATGAAGATGGCTGGGTCCTCAAACTCAGGTTAATTTATCAGTGATTTCCAGCTAACTGCATTTTTATTAATGAGTCCGTGGTGGTTATTAATGAGACCACAGATGGTTATGGGCCGTCCTTTAAGAAACCTGAGAGTAGATATTATAAGGCACATAAGACTTATATGATTATTAATACTCTTAAAACTTGAAAAACAAGGGTATCCAGAGAAAAGTAGTGAAAAATGTATGAGCCTCTGCTCAGAAATTGAGGAACTGAAGGGAGCTGGTCCCTGATGGTGGTGAGGTCCAAACTGCACCTGTGCAATTCTTTGCAGAGGAGGGAGGAGCACGTGGGGACATGGTGGAGAACAGGAAGCTAAGGAACTCTGCATTTTGCTTTTTGGGAATCTTCCACATAGTTTGTCAACAAAACATTTTCTTTGTACTAAGACAGTGTTTTCCAAACTTGCATTCCACGGGAGCAGGCTCTACAGTCATAAGAAATACTAAGGGACAACAATGACAAAAAAATGTTTTATGGTCAGGTCATTTAGGGAAATGCTGGTTTATAAAAAAAAGACAGGAAAATGCGTTTATTCCGCATTTCCCAGAGGCTCTCCTATGTTATTGTGTTTTATGAATTTGTAATGAGGAGAATTTAGCACGCTGCTCAAATGCATTTAACCAGAGGAAACTTATCTCCTAAAAAACATATTTTAACATCTCTTGGAACTAAAGTTCTGCAGAGAGGCAGGAAGGGAGAAGTGGGAAGAGAAGAGAGAAGGAAAGAAGAGAAATCCAGGACGGGGATGCCTAAACACACACCGGCCGAGGTAATGCAGCCTTGGTCTGATCCTGCCGGTCCCCCTCTGTTTCCTCGCTCCTCCCGGCACCTGCAGACGCTGTCTATTTCTGCATAGTTGACAGCAGCCCTCTCAGACACCTCTCAGTACATTTTCTTAACATCTGGAAATTTCCATCAACCAAACTTCTCTAAGAAGTGCGTTTGTTCATCGTAAACTGTTCCCAAACCATTTAATGGAATAATCCACAGTTCTCTGAGTTTTTGCTAGCGGTTTTAGTACATCCCTTTTCTCAAAGCTGGGTTTTTGTTTTTTTGTTTTTCGTATTGAACTTCAGCAAATGCTTTGGGAGCATTTACTAAGGTAACAATTTCCCCTTTAATTTGTGAATGACAGATTTCTACAATTGGATCTTCTTTCCATTCCTTGGTAAATTCTAGTTGGTAACAACACATTATTTATTACATTTTACAATACACCAAAGGATAAGTGTGGCTAATTTTTCCTTTAGAAGTTTTTCATCTGTGCTCATAAGACTGACCTCCAGATTTAATTTCTTAATCTGTTTTTGTCCAGTTCGTTATTAGAGTTATGCTAACCATATAAAGTCAAGTAGTGTGGCTTCCTGTCATTGGATGCGCTCTGGGATTTTTTTAAATACATGTCATATGGGAACTATGAGTCCCAGAAGGTAGGTGAAGCTTATTCAAAACTATCTGGGCCTGGTGAGTTTTGATAGCATTTCACATTCCTCAAGATTGGTGTATTTATGGCTTTTACTTCATCTTCAGACAAATTTTGTGAATTTTCTTTTCCTGGAAAATGGAAGCTATTTATTCTTGGTATATTTCCAGATTCCTGAAGCAAATTTGTACATTATCTTAACGTTTCAAAAAATTTTTTTTCCACAGTAAAATATGCAATGGCAAAATCAAATTGTTAAGAAGAGGGGTATATGGTAAACAGTTAGCCTTCATCCTGTTACTTACGCTTACAGGCTGTGAGTGTCCCGGCGTTCTTGTTTAATCCCCAGGCAGAGACAGCTTTTTCGTGTGTGTGTGTGTGTGTGTGTGTGTGTGTGTGTGTGTGTGTGTGTGTGCATGGTCATGTATAGACACACTTGGAGATATTTTCCTTTTAAAAATACAAATCTTGGCATATTACATACACTCTTCTGCACCGCATTTTTTTCACTATTATTTTTTGAAGATACTGACCTATCAGTAGGTATAGAAGGGTACTTTGTAATGGAAACAAAATATGGCTACTGATGTACCATAATTTATTCAGTCTATCCTCTTTTTAATTATTTTTTAATTTTTATATTATTTTATTTTTCAGTCTGTGCTCTTATTTCCAGTCTTCGGTTCTATAATTAATACTAAACTCTGATTCTTCATTTACATAACTAACGGGTTTGTTACAAAATAAGAAGAGACAAGAAATGACAGGTTGATGGGTTTCGTACATTTACAAGGAAATATACACGACCCCCCCCCCAAAGGTGTAACCCAGGACGCTGGAGTAACATGGGCCCAGGGCAGAAATGGACCACAGAGGGCCATGGGCATGTCCTGCAAGTAGTGGCAACCAACCTACTCCACTCGTAGGATGAATGGACTGGCTAAGGAGACAACCTGCTGATGTGGAATTAGTTGGACAGAGAGAATTTAGTAAATTAGAAGGCACCACCTCTGACCTATATTCAAGGAAATCACCAGTCTTGTGCTCACACCGGGTTCACCCAGCCCACACTTCCGGAGTGCCAGGCACGCACTGAAGAAAAGAACAAACACTCTGCTCTCATGTACTTTGGGTTTCCCAGTCCTGACAGTATTTCGCACCAATCTGTATTCTCTATGGAAGGTCCGAGGAATAACAGAGAAGGAAAAACAAAGAAAAGAAGGGATAAATTTGGGAGTTTGAGATTTGCAGATGTTAGCCACTAGATATAAAAACAGATTTCAAAAACTTTGTTCTGCATAGCACAAGGGACTATATTCAATACCTTGTAATAACCCTTAATGAAAAAGAATATGAAAACGAATATATGTATGTATATGCATGCCTGGGACATTTGTGCTGTACACCAGAAATCGACACATTGTGACTGACTGTACTTCAAATAATAAAAAAAAAAGGATAGAGAATGTTAAAGTATCTGAGATGCAGTGTGTAATGTTAGTGATGTTTGACTCTCTGGTGGTTAAAAAACAATGCTTTAAATAAAATGGGATTAATGTCATTATTTTCAAGGTCGTTTATAGTTTTCCTGGAGGACTCAAGAGAATTTTGATTTCTCAGTTGGCGCACATACGTGTACTGGCATCCCACACGTGCAGGGCACTACAACAGAGAAAACCTTCTCTCACGTGCTAGTAAAGACAGAGGTGGAGACAAGTTACCCAGCCAACTGGGTCCCTGAAGGTGTGTAATCAGACCAGAGATGACATTACATTCACTAAGTCTCACCTTCTTGTCCATAAAAATCATATTTTTACTCTATTTACTATTTTAGATGCATCTTGATCACCATACTTTACACTTTAAAGAATTAGAGTTCACATTCTGAATCATTCCATGAATTATTAAAATTACACCAACTTTAGAACTTTTTGAACATTATAAATTATTATTATGCTCGTTGCCCAGTTGAATAAAATGCGTTGTTTCTTTGAATGAGTTCTACCTCGATTTTAAAAGCCATGATTTATCATAGGTTTGACTCACGTCCACGTCAGCCATCAAAATATCATCATTTAATGGCCACTTGACCTCAGGATGCTTTCAAAAGTTTCATGTCTTTCCTTTCAGAAGCAGTAAGCAGCATTTTGTCAGTAGGCGAGGAAACTAAAACACCTAGGAATTCAGATTTGATTCTGAAATTTGAACTGCAACTGAGCCCAACAAGCTTTTGCATCCTTTCCCGAAGCTTGCTGACCGCCCTTCTAACTAAGTGAGGTTTTCCATTATTTTTAATTGACCACTGCCTGGGTACTGTTTCCAAGCCCACAGTGGGTAAACAAAGAGAATGAGAGGACTCCGCCCTTTAAGAGAATGGTTTGGCCTCAGACCACGAACGCTGGGAGCCGGAGGACCTTACAACAACATCTGTTTAGGAACCACAGGTTGCTAACAAATAAATAGTTAAGATTCAATTACTTTGGTATATCTGTCCTCCGCTGAGTTTCAGTCTAGACTGCCCAGCAAATCCCCATTGCCCTGGGGATGAAAGGAACCCTACAATGGCAAATAACAATGTTGCCAAATATATAACATTCCATTCCGAGCACAATAGGCGACTGGAACATTTCTTTCTCCACTGAAATCTTCCAGTGGACCCAACACACAAAGGAAATTTTCAGTCCCTAAATACCATGATTTTGCATTCTCTCTAAGTACACATGGAGACTCTGGAGAGAAAGGCAGAGAGAGAGAGAGAATGTGAGCGAAAGAAGAGAAAACGATTAGAATGAAAAAGTATGAAATGCCTAAGTCGCATTCTCCATTAAGAATCCAGATGGTGTGACAAGGATACTATCAAAGGATGTTTTATATCCAGAAACCAGTGTCACTGAGAAGCTTTGATGACAATTCCTGGAATCCAATACTCCGTGCTCAGCCAAATTGAAACAAACACAAATTGGTCTCCTCTCAAGTAGGCCAATGACGGCGAATCCCCTGGAAGCTAAGGGGGACTGGGTTCTCTTGTGCTGCATCCAGCTGTTATCAAGTGTCTTTGATGTGTCAGACCTCCACTTTATCTCTAAGAAGGGTAAGAGGTGGCTGTTAGCAGAGAAATATTTCCCCAGTTCTCACAATAGACGAGGCTCTCCAGAGATGCTTGACAGCTACTGTTCTGTTAGCGACTCTGTTCTCAAATTTAATATGAAGTCATAGGCATGCATGCATTTAATTAATTCTATGAATAACCTTTAAAGACAGAGCTAGCAACTGGAAAGCCCAGAAGAGGCAAGGTGAACCTTTCTAGAAGGGTTTTCCTTAAATCTGTCCGTTGTGCAAGCAGTCAATTGTCCCATCCAATTCTCCTCCCAGTGCTCTCTAAACAATTTCTCTCCTTGGTTCATGATTCCATGATCTGAGATGCTTTTAGCACCCCAAAATCCTTGGGTCAAGTAGATTTACTTTCTAGGCCTTTGGATACTGGTTTCCCATTAGATGCAAGTCAGGCCCTCAGCCTCTGCTGTCTGAGGTTAAGGATGGGCTGGAATTGTCCCTGACATCCAGCAAAATCTCTCTCGGTCCATCAGTATCTTAAAGCCACAAGAGAGCTCCATGGTATGTCTGTGATCCTTTTTGATTTATTTCCCACAGAAACAATCAGCAGGCCTTATAAACAGTTTCTCAACTCCTCCAAATTTTGGAAGTGCAAATCCACACTTTTAGGATAAAATCACAAATAGCCATTTAACATCACCAAATAAAAAGTGCATTTGTATGGACAATATGGACTCTATTTTCAGTCTTGGACCCTATTATTAATTTCATTTGTGCTATTTTACCATTGTTTTAATTATCAAGGGTTAAAGGTTTTCATTTTCCTTTCTCTCTTCTACCTTTCTCCACCCTCAACCTTTCTGGCTACCTTTAAAATTTGATTGATTTATGGTGCCTTTTTTTTTTTTTTTTTTTGAAAATTGTTTGTGTAGTTTGGTTGAGGTGTAGATAGTCGTCCTCTTTTATTGGTTTATTTAATTGGTTGTTCCCATGGTAACATTTTTAGTACATTTTTTCAGAAGATTGAAGGATGCTTTGGGGCTTTTGTCTAGAGGTCTGTTAATCTTCAGCAGACCTAACAGGATTCCTTTGTGCCTTTTTCTCCCCTGGTTTTGAGTGATTCAACTTCTTTAACCCTTCAGAGGCTAAGTACCACTGCTTTTAAGCATCGCATCTTAGTTGTCTGATGGCAGTGGAGGGTGGAGTCCAGTCTGTAACCACAGAATCCTTTTCATGAGAGATTCAAAACAGAGGCTGTAAAGAGGCATCTAAAATTTTTACACTATAATTATGAAGTTTATATAACATATTGTGGCTGTTTATTTTATATTTGGTTGTCAGTAAAAGGAAGTGCAGCTTTTACTTTGGAGATTTTTTTTTTTTTACTTAATTACTGCTGAGTGGCTGTTCTTGGTGAATTGCTTTCTGAGACACTGAGCTTTGTCTTCTGTTTAAAAGATGTTGTGAGACAGAAGATACGAGATAATTCATGAAACATATTTGTATGTTTGTTCACTTCAACATAGCCACTCAGCAAAGGGTAACTCTGAAATCTGGAAATAACTATAAAGACTTTTGAAAATGCAAGCCACTTTGGAAGGCAGTTTGGTGGTTTCTTTCAAAACTAAACATACTCTTATCATGTGATCCAGCAACTACGCTCCCTGGTGTTTACCTAAAGGAGCTAGAAACGTTGATCTACACAAAAACCTGCACATGGATGTTTAGAGCAGCTTATTCATAATTGCCCAAACTTGGAAGCAAACAAAATGTCTATCAGTAGGTGAATGGATAAATAAACTGTGGTACATCCAGGCAATGGAATATTATTCAGCACTTAAAAAAGCCTATCAAGCCATGAAAAGATATGGAGAAAACGTAACTGCATATTATCAAGTGAAAGGAGTTCAGTATGAAAAGACTACATACTGTATGATTTCCGACTATAGGACATTCTGGAAAAGACAAAATTGCAGAAACAGTAAAAAGATCAGTGGTTGCCAGGGGTTTGAGTTGGGGGAGAGATGATTAAGCAGATCACAGAGGATTTTCAGGGTGGCAAAAATACGCTGTATGAGGTTCTGATGACAGATAAATGTCATTAGATGTTTGTCCAAGACTACAGAATGTACAACACCAACAGTGACCCTTAAGGTAAACTATGGACTTTAGGTGATTATTATGTGTCAAAGTAGGTTCATCCTTGTTAAAAAATGTACCACTCTGGTGAGTGATGTTTCTGATGGGGGAGGCCATGCATGTGTGGGGACAGGGGTTATGTGGGAAATCTCTGCCCCTTCCTCTCAGTTTTGTGGTAAGCCTAAAACTGCTCTTAAAAATGAAGTCTTTTAAAAATGCAATTTTCAGAACTTATTGTAATTCAAATATGAAGTCTGTACTCACATGTATTTAAATATTAATTGTTTAAATAATGGCATGGAAGAATTTTATTTTTGTTGGTTTTTTTTAAACATTTTTGTCTTTAATTTTAATAATAGCCATAACCTAAAATATTTACCACAACCATCCTAAGCTCTGAAAGAAAATTTTGTGGATTCTTTATGAATCCTGATGCACTCAGAACTTGGAAGAGATGACATATAAATTTGAGATGCAAATGTAGCAATCATACAAGATATTCTAACTCTCTACATTTTTTCTCCTTGATTCATTACATTCTAGTGAAGAAATGAGCTGTAAAATGCTAATGCAAGAGGGAAGGTACCTATAAGATTGTTTACATTTAATATTAATATAAACTCTCATGTCATGAAATGGAAAATATGCTATAACAATGATAAAAATGTTCTCTCCTTGGGTATCATGAAATAACCTAAATATACAAACAAATGGAGACATTTTAAATTACATCATGCCTTAGTCATTTTCAGCAGTGGGACGGGTTGTTCAACTAGTTTCCTTCCAGTTGGCCAAGGTCCGTTGTAATGGACATTATAATGGATCACAGGATCTCCAAAAGGTTTTAGAGCAATTAAATTTTATCATTATAATTTTATTGCCAGAAATCACATATCGGGTTTACAGGATGTGGAAATGAAATGGAGCTGACACCCTGGCTTGTATACTTATTTAAGAAGTTAACAGAGATACTCTGCAAACTGGGAGAGGAGCAGGATTCTTCCCTTTTCCTCCCTCGTGTTCCTTAGGCATGGCACGTTCCATCCAGCGGTGTAAGTACCAAGGACTGTGGCCAGAATTTTTCATGTATTGTCACTTTCATGATGGTGAGGAGGCCAGCACGTGGGCTAAGAACGTGGATGCTGGACTCAGCTCTAAGGTTGAATCCTGACTCTGCTAATGACTATTCATGCCCCATTGGGCAAATTGCCTAATTTCTGTGGGTCTCAGTTTCCCCATCTGTAAGATGAGGACAATAATCGCGCCCACCTCCCAGGGTTCTTGTGAAGATTAATGGAGATAAGTATGACTTGAGAAGGTTAGCCATGTTTAGCCTTCTGGTAGAAGTGATTAGTATTTCTGAGGTTTTGGGTGGTAAGGAAAAATAAAGGTGGGGGGAGTCCTTGATGGCATGACAAGACAACAATGCAAATGGTACACAATGAGGTGCTTTCTCTATGAAAAAGTGCTTTTAGGAACTAAGACTAGGGAAATGATTTATTTTTTAAGTGACAGAATGATAGAATGATCATGAAATTTAGGAAGAAAATCACTGGGACCAAAACCACATGTATGCTAATAGAGAACATTACTTAATAAAAGTGTATGCTATTTGGAATTTTAGCTGGTCGCTAATTCACTGGTCACACTAAGACCCATATGGTATGGCGCTCCTAGGTCTTATCCATACTGCCAGAGATGAAATCCTGTATCATTATAAGGAGGACTATTAACTCTAAATTATTTCCAATAGATGCCGTCATCTGACGATAAGGCTTCATACTGTTTTCTAGGATCAGAGAAAGATGAAGTTGTTAGCATACAGTTCGTCCGCAGTAAGTTAGGGAAGGTGAGAGGTCAGCATTTGGTATAGAGATTTGGACAATCAGAAGGTGTTTATACACTGAATTCTCTTAGGAAAAAAAAAAAAAAGCACACATGTCCTAGATTAAGAATTAAAGGTCAGAAATCTCTTTGCCATATGCCTTTTAACAAGAAGACACTGTAAGACTTTTTAGATATTAAAGTATATTATGAAGGCATATTGCAGGCACACTGTAGAAAAATCTTAAATATATATATACAATACAAAAAGAAAATTAAAAATCATCCTTAGTGCCAGTCTGTTTCAGTTATTTTAGCCTTATTTCAGCACCACATAGAATTATGTGGTAATTCTCTTATAAAACTGACATTTTACATTCTGTGTACTACAAACTCCCTGTGTCATTATATGTTCTCCAAGAATCATGTTATAAATAGTTTTATTTTATTACTTTCTACAAAACCCTTTTCTTCATTCATCCTTTAATTATTTATTTTGGGTGAGTTCTCTTCGATTTCAAATATTTTACACCTAGAAACAAATGCTTGCAGCTAAATCTTTATACGAATTTATCATTATTCACCTTGCAAAATTTCTGCCAGTTAAATTGGTAAGTTACAGGGGGTGTAGGTTTCCTTGACTTGTGCTATATGGTGCTGTACATGCAAATACGTAATTATGAAGAGTTCACAATGTGAGAACTCATTTTCCCATTAGTACTACCACGACTGTTTTGCTTATAAGTTTGGGCTGGTATAGAATAATCATAAGGGGAAAAAAACTGCTCATTAACTTTTCAGCACCATAGCATGGTATATTTTGAAGGGCAAAGAGCTCAATACAAAATGCCCAACATCACTGTGGGAAGATACAAGAGGAACCCCAGTGTGACAGCCTCAATGACACTGGTTCACAAAATTGAATGTCTGGGTGCTTACACATAAAAGCAAGGGTTGGAACAAGTAACACTCTCCACATAGTTAATTGCCCCAAAGCATACTTTTTTTCAGTAGTTAAGAAAATAATTCAGAGACCCCAATAGTCTGCACGATGTTATTTCTCCACATCCAATATCTCATAGGCACCATTTTACTGTCTAGATGAGCCGAGTCCGGTTGAGTTTAGAACCCATATTCAGGACTATCTAAGAAGAATACTTGCAAGCCTGCATGGGAGTGTGCCCTTGGGGAACCTGGCGAATAGGAGAGAGAGCAGGGATGGCCACACGTTGTGTGTTGTGCACATTGTGTATAGTGAGGAATGAGGGGACTGTAAATAGACTTTGAAGAGTATTGTTTATTTTGGCAGAGAGATTGCTAACAAAAAGGGTCACCCTTTCATGAACTTATATGACCATGGAAAGACATTATATTTAACTACATGGTGTCGGAGCTTTTGAGCACGAGTAATGCATATATCCTAGTTTAGAAATAACTTGATATGTGTGGGCTGAGGGTTTAACAGACCCCATCCCTTGGGGTTAAAAACCATCTGCTCCCATCAAAATTCAACTTTCTGGTTTTTTTTTTTTTTTTTTTTTAATTTCGTAAGTGAGGGACAGAGCAGGAGGAAAAGGGAAGGGAGACCAGCTTTAAATGACTTATAAAAAAGGCCTCAGAAAAAAGAAAAACTTTCTGGACATCAAAAAGCTCTTACAAAACAGGCTTTTAATGATTTAAGTGTAAATGAATCAAAAACATATGGATAACATTTTCTTTTAAAATACCCTTGGGTTTAAAAAATTAAGGGGAAAAGTAAGTGGAAGAGAATGTTTTAGATTTGGTGGAGCAGAAAAACATTTCAGAAAATAATTTGATGAACTGGAGACGCCCAGTAGCATTTCGGGTTGTTTGAGCTCCCTGGAGGAAGGGCATTATGATGCCTTTGGTCCTGACATCCAGGGTCCCTGTACCTAAGATCCAGGAACCTCTACCTAAGAACCACCTTCCTCAATACGTACCTTGACATTGAATCTAGGGGAGCAGGTCAGAGCCCTGATATTGACAGAATGTATGTTGCACTTTCTGACCCTCAGCTATTAGGAAATCCAACATCCAACTGCAAACTACTACCGAGGGTGGTACCATCTAATCCACCTGGGAGAGGAGGGAGGCACGTGTGAGGTCTTGCTCACATTAGCATGTGCCGTCTTCCATATTCCTTTTGGGTTGGCAAACTCTTACATCTTAAATGTAAAATCGTTAAGACTTTATCAAAATATATAAATCATTTTGTTTCTGCTCTAGGTAATTCCTGTTATCACCCCCAGCTTTACTGAGGTATAACTGACAAATAAAGCTCTAATATATTTAAAATGCATGACATGATGATTTGATATATGTATACACTGTGAAGTGATTCCCACAATCAAGGTAATTAACACATCTATCACCCCACATGCTTTTCTTCTTCTTCTTCTTCTTCTTTTTTTTTTTTTTTTTTTTGGTGAGAAGACTTAAGATCCACTGTCATAGCAAATTTCAAGAATACAATATGGTATTACTTACTATAGTCAGCACAAGGCACATTAGATTCTCAAACTTATTTCTCTTATAACAGAAAGTTTATACCCTTTCCTCAACCTCTCCCATTTCCCATTATCTCCCAGACCCTGGCAAACACCAGTCTACTCTCTATTTCAATGAGTTCAGCTTTTTTAATTCCACATATAAGTGGAATCATACAGTATTTGTCTGGCTTATTTCACTTAACATAATGTCTTCCAGGTTCATCCATGTTGTCACAAATGGCAGGATGTCCTTCTCTTTTGGGACTGAATAACATTCCTTTGTTTATACATACCATGTTTTCTTTATCTATTCATCTACTGACATACACTTAGGTCGTTTCCATATCTTGGCTATTGTGAGTAAAGTAGCAGTGACCTTAGGGGTATAGATTGCTTGTCAAGATAGGGATTTCCTTTCCCTTTGGTCATATAACCAGAAGTGAGACTGCTGGATCATATGGTACTTCTATTTGTAAATTTTTGAAGAACTTCAACCCTAATTTCCATATACCAATTCACATTTCCACCAACAACAGTGTATGAAGGTTTCCTTGTCTCCACATCCTGTCAACAGCATTTGTTATCTCTTGCTTTTTGATAACAGACACCATAACAGGTGTAAGGTGATATATTATTGTGGTTTTGATTTGCATTTCTCTGGGGATTAGTTGACCACATATGTGTGCATTTAGTCCTGGTCTCTCTTTTCTTTTCCATTGATCTGTGTGTTTTTATGCAGATAGCATACTTTTTGGATTACTATAGCTTTGTAACATAGCCTGATACCAGGCAGTGTGACCCCGCCATTATTTTCTCTTCTTGCTCAAGACTGCTTTATCTATTTGGTGCCTTTTGTGGTTCTGTACACATTTTAGGATTATTTGTTCTATTTCTGTGAAAAATGCCATTGGAATTTTTCTCTTGCTGCTTTAAAAATTTTCTCCTTGTCCTTAATTTTATATAATTGTATTATAATATGTCTTGGAGAAGATCTCTGGGTTGAATCTGTGAACCTATGAGCTTCATAGAATTTGGATGACTAAAGCTCTCCCAATATTTGAGAAGTTCCTGGCCATTATTTCTTTAAATAAGGTTTCTGCTCCCTTCTCCCTCTCTTCTGGGCCTCTGATACTGCATAAATTATTTCTCTTATTAGCACCCCATAATTCACCTAGACTCTTTTCATTTTTTTTTCATTCTTTTTTGGCTTTGTTCTCTGACTGATAATTTCAAATGACCTATCTGAGAGTTCACAGATTCTTTATTCTGCTTGATCAAACCTGTTGTTAATAATGCTTTCTATTGCATTTTCATTTCTTTCAATGTATTCTTCAGCAACAGAATTTCTGTTTGATTCTTTTTTCACAATTTCTACCTCTGTTAAATTTCTCACTTTGTTCACATAGTTTTTTTCTTGAATTTATTGAAATGCCTTTCTGTGTTTTTTGTAGCTCACTGAGCTTCCTTAAAATAACTATTTTGCATTTTTTTTTCTGGGAAAATTGAGGCTCTCCTTTCTTTGGGGTCAATTACTAAAAAATTATTGTGTTCCTTTGGTGGTGTCACGTTTCCTTAATTTTGCATGTTCCTTGCAGTCCTGTGTTCTCATCTTTGCATTTGAAGAAGCAGTCCACCTCCTCCATTGTTTACTGACCAGATTTGGGAGAAAAATGCCTTCTGCCGTCCCTGCTAGGGAGTCGGAGACTTTCTCAGGCCTTTTCTATACATATGCCTACTCCACACTTCTTGTGCCCTCTTGGGAAGCAATTCTTAAGATTTTATGCTTTCTGTTCATCCTGCAAAGCCAGTTTTGAGTGCCAACATCCTTCCATTTACTTTCTCTAGGGTGTTGCTGAATGCTCGAATTTGTGGGCTTTCTCCCAGTCCTGCAGAGTCAGGCTGGCTCTCTGTGCATGCTCACTAGCTGTCTGTGAATGCTTGCACTTGCCACTGTTGAGGGAGTGAACACACAGCCAACCACGGGATGGGGTGAGGTGCACAGAGCACTGGGGGTGCCTGTGGGCCACTGTGGGGGCAGGGATCTGTAGGCAAAGCATACTCAGTCAGGCTTGTGGCAGACTCCCTGATGGAGTCCACGAAGTGGTTAGTAGAAGCCACGTCTCCTGAATATGTTCCAAGCCCTGGTTGCTATTCTCCCTGCCCCTTCCCACACCTCAGGCATGCAGCTCACCTCAGGGTCCTGGATGGGGCAAGAAAGAGATGGAACTCTTTGGCAGCATCCTGCACAGCTGGGGAATCTAGGCACTCACTCACACACGCTCATGTTCCCCTATGGGGGAAACTGCAGGTCAAGATGGTCTCTTGGCACTGAGTTGTGCCACCTCTGGGGAGAGGTGACTTAGAGTGAAACTGTGCCTCTTACCCTCTTCAACGTGTCTAATCATGGATTTATTTGCTCTGTGTACTGAAATTTCTCTGCTGGACTTTTGGACTTCCACAGAGGTACTCCTGTCTGTGGGTGATTGTCAAAATCAGTGTGTCCTTTGGGGAAAAGGTGGTAAAAAAACAAAAACAAAAATCAAACAAACAAAACCAAAACCTTTTCTGCCACCCTGCTCAGTAATTTCTTGGTGACTTTCTTTTCACAGTGCACAGAACATCAATAGGTAAGTGTATCCTCCAAAGTTGGAGAAATTAATAAATAATAAATATACATTGATGTTTCTTTATTATCTTCACAAAAAGTTAAAATCTCAAAGTCTAGAAAGCTGTGAAGGAAAGCCAAAAGGTCTCTACTATCATCCTTGTACTATGCTTTCTACTGCTGTGCAAAGGAATGTCAGCCGCAGTAGCAAGGTGCCATCCTCTTCAAGGGTTCAGAAACTCCTGTCCCTGAGGACAATCACTCCTTCAAATATGTGGTCCTTACTGAGTAGTGAAAATTTCATACACAGACTTTGATCACCTATATAAAGGACTCTCCTTCTAAAATTTTAGCTTAATAAAACCATCTTTTCTTACCACAGGGAGACGTGCACATTTGGAATAGCCTGCAGGACTTACTGGTTATGTATTTTCGTGATTAGGAAGACAATGGAATATATAAACCCTCTTTTGAGTCAGTCTTTAGCTAGCATAGTTTACTACCTGAAAATTCAGCACTTAACCACCAGCATTAGACAGCGGCCATATAGGAATAATCAGCCTGACCTTTTATTGATTCAGGAAACATCTTTGGTCCTTGGTGGGTTCAACTCAGTTGACTTAGTTTTAGCCTTATTTATGGAAACACATGAAATATTAGGACTGGAATGCCTGTTTTCATTCCCAGGCACATCATAAATATTTGCTGTTCTTTTCCTGCCACCAAGCTGTTCTCTGTCTCGTAGAGAACCTCAGTTAATGCATCTTTCTTTTCTCATTGACTGTCCAGTCCTCCAGTATTCCTTCTTTCGTGATCCATCCTGGACGAAACGGTGACACCCAGAACTACTAATTTACTAACGTGTTCAACCTCACCCCTCTCCCACCCCGTGTTCCTTCAACCCCCCTCCCACCTCGTGTTATTAAAATCTCAGACCCACTGTTCCATCTCCTCTTTTCTATTCCTAAATCGCTACATTCTGCTGAAGAGAATCACTTAGTAGGGCAGGTTACCACCTCATCTCTTAGTGGTCTTCAGCCTCGGCTGGGCCACTTGCAACTTCATTCACCAATCTTAGATTTGGTCTGAGCAGGCTTCATTCTTGTCCCAAGGATTCTTTCATTCCTTCACCACTGCTGAGCCCTTTATTTGATCCACAGCCTCTCTCTGAGCATGCGATCTTACCTCCTCCTTTTATGCCACTGGGTGTGAACTACCTCAACCTCCTGCCCCGCCCTTGCCGGCACAGAAATCCATCTTCATCTGTTTCTCCCCTGTCTCCTTGTCTCCGTGGTCAGAGAATAAATGGCCTGTCTCTCGTTCAATGCCAACATCTTCAGTGTTGCCCTCGGTCCCATCTGTTTTCCTTCAAGACCATGATCAATCAAATATAATATTTACTGTTTTATCTTCAACCATCCCTTCTGTCTTGGCTTCTTTCCCCTGGGCTAAATAAATGTTTAAATCTTTGCACGCTTACAAAAACAAAACAACCAGAGGAACCTCCCGGGGCTCACGTGTCCTCTGTGAGTAGTTCCTCTGACATCCTTCCCTGTGTGGTGAAACTTCTCGTAAAAGTCATGGCAAGACTCTCCACTCACTGGCTTCATCCAACTCCACAACCCCTAAAACTGCTTCAGCCTCCAGCCCTCACTACTTTGGGAAAGGTCTACAAAGACCTTCCTCTTCCTAAATGCAGTGACACCGTATCAGGGCTTTCTGTGCGGGCTCTGCTGGCCACCTCTGATACCACGGAACAACTTTCTCCACATGGAATCACCTGTGCTTGTTGACTGGCCCTCACTGGTCCTCAGTAATTATTCCCTCTCTGTCCCATTCTTGGGACGCACCTGCTTCACCATGTGGATGGTTACTCACTGTTTTCTTTCTTTTTTTTTTTTTTTTTAACATTTTTTAATTGATTTATAATCATTTTACAATGTTCACTGTTTTCTTTAGACTTTTCTATTTTCCACTAGATTTTCTCTCATTCTCCTTGTACCACCATCCATTTGGATTTTCCTATCATCTGTTTGCCAACAACATCCAATTCCACTTTGGTTGCTCTAGCCCAACCTTTATTCTCACATACTACTGCTTACTTCTCTACCTCTTTCCAGGCTAGTCTCCTCCCTCCTGTGTAAGTTTCAGTCATCCTTCACATCTGGATCATGCATCTTCACTTCCAGGAAGCTTTCTCTGAAACACCAGGCTGTCAGTGACTCATAGTACTTCTCTCATTGCCAGCCTCACATCAGAGGGAAAGTATTTGATCTTGTGTCCCCTGATCTCACCACTCCGCATGCCCTTGAGAAACACATACCCTGTTCTCAGTACCTAGTAGGTATTTATTTGGTGGCTTTTTGAGAAAATATCAGTTTAGTTCCTTCATTGACAGGATTTATGTCACATAGTTTTTGTGATCACAGAAAATTAAAATATGAAAGTAATAAATAGCTTAAAATTTGTCTTTTTGACTATATCTCTGTCTAAACTACACATATAGTACATATATATTATAATCTGCATTATGTATTAATTACATGTGTGCGTGTGTACATATATACACACATATAATATACACACACAAATATGACAGGCAACCCTTTACAAGAAATTCTCAATCTGGGCAAATGTGCTTTAATTTGGGGAACTAGTACCTTTTGTTGATTTTTCTCCCCTTTCCTCTTTCAAAATGCTATTTCCTCAGAGAAGCCTTCCATGATCTCACATGGCCCTATTACATTCATTTTCTAATCCTTATCCTAACCTTACTTTTGAATTTATACATTTAATGTTATATATTTATCTATATAACAGTTACCCTATTATATAGATGAGTACACAGATCTTCCTTATGAATATTTAAACTTATCTACTTTAGAATATTTAAACTTGTAATTTTTATTTTTTTAAGTGATTGGTTATAGGTTTTACTCTTCCCCACCTCATGAAAGCGGCAAGTACCATCTATCTTTTCCTTCACCCTGTCATGATACCTGGCACATCAAAGGACTTAATAAATATCTACTGACTTATTCAAAAGAGTGAATGGGTAAAGGAAAGATAAGTTGGTTGGGGATGAAGATTTCCCAGAGGTAAAAATGAAGCACACTGTAAGATGGTCATAAAGTTACTAGGCTTGGAAATTAACCTTACTGTAAAAAAGCAAAACAAAACACTTCCACACAGATGTGCTTCTGGGTTAGCCATGAGCTTAAGTAGGCTTTGAGATGTTTATAAGAAACAGAGCCAAAATGAATCCAATCTTTTTTTTTTTTTTTTTTCAGTTTTCAAACTTTCTCTCTCTCTTTTTTTAAGTTGGAAAAATGTTCCCATTGCTCATGCTTGTCCCTAAATGGTGTCTAAAACCGGAAGAATCAAAGCACTCCACTTAGCAGTGGGATCAAACCTTAGGAGGGCTGTTAGTCACGGAGCATCTCCCAAGGATTTGGCCTCTTCCTCCTTTTGCCAACTGTGTGTCCCGCACTTTGCCTCGTGAGGCCCAAGAGCTGAATCCTATCAGGTCAATCTGAGCAGAGTGGAAGTTTCACGGGGGAGTCATACAACAGCAGAAACAGGCCAGAGCCACTTTGAAGAAGGTTTCAAGGCCAAGCTAAGATGTTTCAATGTCATCTTTCTGAAGGTAATTTTTTTAATGTTAGAATTATATTTAAATCTGTACTTTAGGAAAAAATTGCTGTGATTCTAAATGTAAATGTAAGCTTTTCAGAGGTTAAGGAGTAAAAAAAAAACCTGTTAGGAGCCTGGAGCTCTAATCCTGATTTTATATAATAAAAATTTGAATTACCCCCTTTATCTCTATCATTTGACAATGGATTATAAAATACAAAAAAATACATAATAGTTTAATGGCAGAAGAGAAATAACCAGAATCAGAGGGTAGGAATAGTAAAGTCACATGGCTAACAAAAGATACAGTAATTAGGCATAAACGCAATTTCTAGCAGGTAATTATAATTCATGCATAAAATCATCTTGGAGCGTCCTGGAAGCAAAAGCAAAAAGGAAACATAATCACTTACATAATTTATATTGCACATATAATAATAATAGCTAATATTTGTGTCCCAACTTTGTGCCAGAGTTTTTATATGTATTCTTTACATTTTACCATTTCTACATATATTTGAAGATCTCACCTTCTTGAGAGAGAACTCTATTAACTAAATCAGCTGATGAAAAGATTCCCTGCAATGAGGAAGTGAAAATGTATGCTGAAAAGCATCTCCCTTTTTTTTTTCTTTAGAGAATAATCAACCTAAATTAAACTTTAAATTCTTGATCTAAGGCAGCCAGCCTGTTTCAACAACGTTGCCAAATATTCTTAACCGAAAGGAAGCATTGCGAGATATGACAAACAGGAAAGCTAAACAAAAGTCAACAGTGTTGCAAATCATACATTTATGGGAGGAAACGCTCCAGCCCTGCAGCCAAGCCTGGAACTTAAACCCACAAGGCGGACTCCGTTAACATCAACAGGGCGGTGCCCTGGGCGATGCTCGGATGGAGGCTCCCACGGAACGTGGGCCGGCTGTGTAAGCGGCCGCAGCCCGGGAGCATGGAAACCTTCAGGAAGCCAGTGAGAACACGAGCTTTTTGGCTGTGCTGTTATAGTCAAACAAAACTGAGAGAAGGCTGGACGTGTGCTCGACATGCAACTCAAGTTACACATTGTTCTGTTCCAAATCTGACCCCTAGACATCAGCTATGAAGGTAACCATATCCTCAACATCTTTGGAACGCATCGTTGGGGGTTTTTCGTAGCTTTGTCTTACAGCGCATCTCCATGTATATGGTAATGACCCTGGTTCCAGCAGTAAAGCCTAGGCAATTGGGAGGATCATTCTCATGCCTAAGGGGTCAAACAAATAACAAAAATGAAGTGTATACTGCAGTTTAGGGATGTGGGCCCCACAACATGGGAGCTTTCTATTTGGAAAAAAAGAAATTGGAAATCCAGACTCTGACATCTCCCAATTTATAATCATTAGTAACTAATTCAATATATGTAATATCTTCAAGAGTCAGGCCAATGCAATTCTCTAGGAACCGAAACCTTCCACTTAAAACTCTTCCTAGGGAGGTGAACCTCCAGGAACTAAATTCTCTTAATAGAGCTTTTTTTTTTTTTTAATTGAAGTCTAGTCAGTTTACAATGTTGTGTCAATTTCTGGTGTACAGCATAGTGATTCAGTCATACATGTACATACATACATTCCTTTTCATCTTCTTTTTCATTATAGGTTGCTACAAGATCTAAATATAGTTCCTTATGTTATACAAAAGAAATTTGTTTTTTAATCTGTTTTATGTATCGTAGTTAGTATTTGCAAATCTCAGAGCTTTCAATAGAAGTTGGAGAGCAAACCAGTGAGAGTAAGACTGTCTGGTAAAGATTTCAGGCTTTTGTTCCTGATTGAAGACAGATAAACGATCACTTGTGCTGATCACGGATATGACATCTTTTTGTGAAAATTGAAATGGCACCAGGACTTACCTGAACCAAGATCAGCCATCTTCAGCTGAAGCTGAGCTGAAACTAGGTCTGCAAGTCAGGCCAGGGTTTTCTCTCCGCTAACACTGGGTTTTCCCAGTGGATGCGTACACGGAGATAGCGGCAGGATTCTGTAAGGGAAGAAGAACCATCCTAAGGGTTGGACGATAAGGGATTTTCGTAGCAAGTGGACCTTAAAGAACTGTGGGAGGAGTTGGGGAAAGGAGAGACGGGGCCGCTGGGGCATCACTAGAAGCACTGGCATGGGGAGACAACACAGACTGCACAGGGAAATCTAAGAAGTGAAGGCTATTCCTTCACAAAGCAACTCCACTCTGAAAGGTCTCAGGGCACCATGAGGGCCAGGTAACTCCCACCTCTGAGAGTCAGCAGGCGAGCATCAAACAGGGCCGGGCCGCTCTTGGTTGGTCTGAAGGCTGGAGGAAGATCTGTCCAGGGCGTGGAGGAGAGCGAGGTCAAGGGAGAGCCCCTGGGCCCCTTGGCATATCTCTTTACCGCATCTAACCTTGAAAATTCCTTCGGACCATGATGGCCCTGCTTCACCCCTGCCTCGCAAATTTCACCTGAGCTTCTCTTTCGGCCACGCTAACCCAGATCAATGAAGAGATGGGGATTGGGGGAAGCATGTGCCCAGTTCAACAAACTTGATGATGGAGCAAACCAGCCCAGGGAGGGTGGAGACGTTCATTTCCACCAAATAGGCCAGGATCATTTTAGCTGGAACCTTTCCAAATCCATCTGATTCTATGTTATAGGGAAAATCTGTTGGGGGGGGGGAAGAAATCACCAGGTAGTTCAAGAGCCTTGGATTTGAATCTTGATGCCTTGCTTCTTTGTGGTCTTAGGAAAGATACTCTATTTGATTCACAGTTTCTCCATCAATAAAGTGGGGTTCATTACACCAATATTAAAGCTTTTTCTTAAGGATTAGGACAGTACAAAGTGTGCTCCACCGGGACAAAGGCGACATTACATTTATTTGTCACCGCATCCTCTAGGATCAAACACCGTGTCTGACCCCAAGTAAGCCAACAATATGTTTAAATCACTGTTACTATTGCTTCTAATAATAAGAGGGTCTCTTGAACATACATGAAAGTTTAAGAGGATGAATGGATTGCACAGCCAGTGAAGTTTCTCCTGATCTTTTTGGAAGGTGAGGAAAGTGAATTCCCTCAAAGGTTTGTGGTGTTCTAGGACACGTTTAGGATGAATTAATTTTTATTCTCCTAGTTCAAAAGACCGGGGAAGTGGGCAGTAGGATAGATTCCACATGTGAGTATTCTTTTCCTTCTTTGTCCAGAAAGCATACAGTCATGTAAATCTCCCTCAAGATCCATCACCATCTTCATCAGCACTTAGCTGATGAAAAGCTCATTTCGGAGCAGAGTCCCGCTTACATCCAGTAAGTGGAAGACGTGCACACTGACCACACACACTGCGTCTTTCTCCTTGAACGCATACACACACTGGCCTTTGGTAAGAGGCAGGGCAGGAATAGGGAAAAACAGAGATGCATTCCAAAAAGACGTTAGCTAAACAAAACTCAAGTCCACCAGGCAAAGCCATCAGGAAATTGGTTAACATATTTCCTGCACCCCCACCCCACCCCATTCAACAACAGATAGTGGGCACTTGTCTCAATATCTCCTTTCATCCCTGAAAGCTTTAAAATTGATTCATGGTTTCATCGCTACAACAAAGTAACCTTGGACAGATTAAAATCAAGGCTTTTTTTTTTTTTTTTTTTTTTTAATTTGGGTATCAACAGCAAGAATCCCACCCAGGTCTTGCTAAAAACGACTTTGGCTGACGTTATGAAATCCTTCCTCAAGCCCTTCTTCAGCCAAATGAGAAGTCGTCTGGAAAGGATTCATCCTTTTAGTGTACACAGAAGATCTTCTTCTTGGATCTATAAACTAAGTCTTTAAATTCCACTGTAATTACTCCAAAGACATAAATAGAGTGGATGCTATTTCTGGCATCCCAGCTGGCCCTTTAGACAAGGTACACAGCATTTTCAAATAAAGCTTCCACGAAGCGTGTAGGTATTCTAGCAACAGACAGATGCCTGGAAATTCTAAAACGTAGCATCTGAAAGAATGGCTTCCAAAAATGCTAGTGTGTAAGACAGGTCCCTTTCATTTTAATTCTTGTACCAGTTGTTAGCACGGAGTTTCTTAGGAAGGACTGAAACCTATTCTGTTTTCAACCACTAACTTGGCTCCCTTTGGAAGTTCTGTATACTGAAACAATTCATTAAAATACTCATACATAAAAGTTTTATTAAGGGGATATGTTCTTGCTCTCAGACTCTCTCTGTAGTTATTAGCCAGCGCAATTTAAAAGCTTCGTGGCAAAAGCCAGGGCCTCACAAAACCGTCTTCGCGTTCATGTTGGTGCATGCCAACGTCACATCCATTTCCAACGTTAACCCCATCTGTATCTGGAATCCTTCTTGGACTTGGACGGGAACATTTTACTCTTGCCCTTTGAGAACACGCTGGGCTTGCTTTAACGGGGCAGACTTTTCAGCTCCCAGGTCATCCCCTCCATTTTCCTCAGCGCTGTTTCTGATCACGTTTCTTTGCTCTTGGTAACTCACTAAAATCTGAATTCAGATTACTGACTCTACGTCTAACAAAAAAAAAAAAAAAAACAGGATTAATTTCCAAAATCTATGGTTGTTTTTCAATTCTTGATTTAATAACAAAAAAAAAAAAGACCCGAGAATCAGCCCTTGGTTCCTATTTGATTCTTTGCCTGTGTCTTGGTTTCTTTACCTATAAAACAACAGGTGGGGGCCCCTGTTGTCTCAGCCTCTCCTTGGAGGGCAGAGGGTCTGGGAGGAAATGCTGTTAGTCATTAATGTTCTGGGCCCAAGATAGCTTTGCACCTCCTGGCCCGCCCGTGCTAGGGTGGGGCCAAGTGACTGGTTTTGACTAATGAGTCATGAGCCCAAATGACATGTGTCCCTTAAGAGTTTATAGCCAGTAGAGACCTCCTGGAGCTTTCCTGCCTTCTGCCAGGGTGGCAAGCAGTGTTCCTGATGGTAGCTGCTCCACCAGTCCAAAAATGACAAAGATGAGGAACATACTGTATGAGCAAGATTTAAGCCCTTGGCTGCGAGCTGTGGAGCGTCTGGAGTTGATACTGTAGTAAGGCTGAGTCTCTCCTGAGAGATATAATTCATTATCCACTCAGATCTTCCCAAGTGAAGCCAAACTTTTTTTTTTTTCCTCAAAAGAAGGACGTGTCACAAGAGCTAGATGAGTTCAATCCTCTGTGGGACCCCACGCTGGCATACTTCGGTCCGGGGGGGAGGAAACTTGGGGCGAGGTTCACCGGCTACTACCTTCACTTAGCAAGAACGATGCTCTTCGCCCTTTGTGTACACAAGCTGAAAACGCATTCTGAGCAATGACTACAGACGTCCACCGCCTTTCCACATCCTCACCATAAGCCCTTTGTGAGCGAGGACCTTTGCGTGTGACACTTGAGTGAAAGGCAAACCTGTGGCTTCAGAGCGTTGTGATGTGAGCTTGTCCACAGAGGCGTTCAGCTCACCCTCACTTAGCGTCCCCCCTTGCCATACTGATTAAACACAGAGGCTCCAAAATTACCCAGACCTGGTTCAAATCAGAGCTCTCAGTGACTATAGGATCTTCCATAACTTACTTAACCTTTATGCATCTCAAAACCTCTCGAGGAAAGACCATATTTTAGTGTCTGGCACACAGAGTGGGTTGTTATATTCCGTCACTGGCTGTTACTTGCTTATAAGGAGGTCTCTGTTTAAGAGGAAAACCAAACACAGCACATGCAGAAGAGGAGGCACACTGTGGCAGACAGATCCTAAGGCGGTCCCCACTGTCCCCACCTCCTGGTGTTCACTTTTGCTTAATGCTCTCCTCTTGAGTGGAGGCGGGACCTGCAACTGGCTTCTAGCCAATAAAATGCAGCACAGATAACGGGATATCACTGCCATATTAGGTTATATTCTGTAAGAATCTGTCTGAACAGACTGGAGTTAGAGATGTTCCTGTGGGCTTGATGAAGGGAGAGGCTGGGCTGGAGAAATTCAGGTCACAAAGCAGTGCAAGAGGCCAGTAGGAGCTACAGAGGTGACGGGGAGCGGAGGGCAGCCTTAAGCCAACAACCCACAGAGAGCCAGGGCCCTCAGTCCTACATCCACAAGGAAATCAGAGACCCAGTGTGAATTCCTCCCCAGCTGAGCCTCCAGAAGAGAATGCAGTGTAGTCCACATCTTGGTTGCAGTCTTGTCAGGCCTAAGCAACGCACCCAGCTGAGTTGCAGCCACAACTGACCCACATAAGTTCTGAGATAATAAATGCACGCTGTTTTCAACTCTCATGTTTATAGTAATTCGTTATTGCCTGTGTAACAAATGCACATGCCAAACTGGAAGATTTGGCTATTTTATCATGTAAAGAAGGCCATTTGAATCCTTATTTAAATGAGCAGATATTAAATTCTCTTCCTTCCTGAATCAAGTAAAATATTTGAGATTTCAGAATTTTCATCTATGATCATATGATCATACAAGGAGATGACCCTTTAAATTTAGTTTGGATATTATTTACCAAGTTTTTGTTTACCAGTGCATTGATACTTGATCAAGTAAAATTTATTTTCTTTAAAATACTCTGCACTGAAATTTTATACTGAATTTTTTTTTTGTTATGGAAAGAACTTGAGAAGATTTTCTGCTATAAAGGGAAACAAACAGTCATTTATTCACTGGCCCAGTCCTGTTCATCTTAACGATCCAGCTTACTGTCATTTACTTTTGAATGCACTTTCCATGTTTCTCCCAGACTAAATTGATTCTTTCCTTTGGCTTCACAGAACAGCTTAATCGTAAAACATTTTACCCTGTGTTACAGTTGCCTGTTCCTATTGGCTGTCTCTATAACTTGTCCAGGAGCTGGCAAACTACAGCCCATGGGCCAAATCCTCCCTGCTGCCTGTTTGTATAAATAAAGTTTTATTGGAACATGCCAGGCCTGTTTGCTTGTACATTATGCTACGGTTGTTTCCACGCAGAGATGAGTGACTGCAACAGACAGCTTATGGCTCGCAACTCTAAACTGTCTACTATCTGGTCCATTACAAAAGACATTTGCTGACCTCTGCATTAGACCATGAACTTCATGAGGTGATAGACTGATAGGCCGTGTCTCGTCCATCTCTGTAGCCTGAAAACCTAGCCCATCCCAGACCCTAAATTTGTAACTGAGTACTTACAAAGATGCATCAAACACTGAAAGGCAGGCCCAAGTTAGCATTTATCTTCCCGCTAAACTAGAGCCTCCCTAGCGAGGCCCATAGATTTTTGTTAAGATTGTCATGGAGAAACAGTCTGGCCTCATGTTTTGTATTCCCCTGAAAGCTAAAAACAGAATGAACAGAGCTGGCGATTAGAGGACATTCCTACCCTTCATTAGAAGGCGGCGTTTAGACCAAATTGCCATTTATTAAACAATTTTCACATTAGTTACCCAGCCCATGTGCCTTTCAGGGGGCGGTAACTCTGTTTTCAGATTCACTTAGGACCAATTTCCAAAATGCTGCTAGTGTATTTGTTGTCCAAGAAACCTTTTAATTTTCATTTGTAAACCTTTTTTGATGTTGCTCCCTTGTCAAAAACAGGAAGCCATTATTTTCCAGCAGTAAACAAGCTCAAAATCAAGTTGGCCACTCAACTCCCCAAATCAAGACTGTGTTTTGTGTATACGAAAAAAATCAACTTTCTAATCTTTGTCAACTGTATCAAAATTCTCAAGGGAAAGCCAAGAGGCTAAAAATTTTGTGGGAATCCAGGAATGTGAAGACCCCCCCCCCCCAACTCCCTCCAGATCTGGTTCTTCTCCAAACCCAGGGAAACCTTTCAAATCTCTTGTGATTCACTCCTTCACTATTTCTGTCCCATGAGATTAGTCTGAATGCTTTTTCCTTTACCCACCCACAATCTCTGTAACTCCCATATGGGATGTATACGGTAACACTAACCACCAAGAACAAAGCAGAACAAGATGTTTGCCATGGGTATCAAGTCTCAAAAGAGACAATTAAGTTGATGCAAGTCATCATTGCTTCCTGAATCACCGCAGAGGGCTGTATTTTAGAATGCCAAGGAAATTACTATAAAGCGTTACCTAAAGGTTTTGTAAATAAATGTATTAAACTCATAGGGGAAGCTTAAAGTGGGTAGGAAAGTGTTTCCTGGTTTCATCATGATGTTTAGAAAACTTTTCTAACTCACCTGATGACTGCCTCAAGGATAAAGAGACTCCAATCTGCCACTGGGGTCAGTAAGTGAGGACTCTGATGCTTTTCCTGGTCCCTGCCTCTGTGCCCTGGGCTCTGTCTCCCACTCTCAGCACCACCATCACCTTTCAACCACCTCTCCATCCTCAGCTCGGGATGATTTTCCCCAACATTGCAGCAAACTTAGAAGAAAAAAAAAAGAATCTCTACGCGATGAGCTTTGTCTATATTTACCTACATACCTACATGCGTCCTTTTACTATAAAATAAATTTTCCTATTTAATTTTGGGGGAGATGTTACAATCTCCTTTATTTCATAAAATACTGTCACAGATTTCAATTTTTAAAATGTCCTTACTTGACAAAAGATAAAGATATCATTCTTGCATCAATCCCCCCAATTTTTCAAACCGATCCATGAAACCACAGAGGATCTGAGGACTTAGAACACTGAGGAGTCACTGGAGGGGAGGAGAGGACCGGAATGTTAAAGAGTGTTTATGGCTCATAGCGGTCAATGACTTATTCAAGTTCACTCAGCTGGTTAGTGGCAGTGAATTACAGCCTGGGTCACGCGCCTGGGCCAGTGAGCTCTTAATGTTCCGGGCTGCTCTCTACAGAGATACTGCGGTGGCCCCTTTAAGAGTGCAGTCAAACCTTGTCTGTTGTTAAATGTTTGGATTAGCCCTGTCCCTTGCTAATTATCTCTTTATTTCATACCCTTAACCAATTTGCATATGCAGGCATCTCTGCAATTATTTGACAATTGTTTCGATATTAATTGTATCTTGATCTATAATAGGGTTGGCTCATGGACAACTTCTGGGAGCCATCATCACGTTAAGTACCAGTGAAGGGGCAGGATGCTCCGAGAAGCCCCCACATCAGTCTGACAGGGGACGGGGTGGAGGCGGGGAGTGGAGGGGGACGAGGGTGGCGGTGTTACAATAAACTAGAAGGTGAAGAATGAGCATCATTATCCATGAGCAAAGGGAGGGAGGACAGAGAGAACAGGACCTCTTAAGTGGTCTCAACATGCTTTGGCATAACAGAATATTAGGCAAAGAGTTAAAGAGAGAGAAAAAAAAATAAAGGTGACTTTTCAGGAAGATCTGGGGAAGCCTCACGACATTCAGTATTTTCCAGAGGGCATTCAAAGCACCAGAATCCTAAGAAACTTCCTGGAAAAAGAGGGAGGAGGTGCTGGAGAATAAGTAAGTTTGAAACACAGTTTGTATTTACCATAAACACCCTAGATAGCCACAAGGAAAGCAGCTCAGGCTTTCTGGGACACTTTCCGAGTTGATGGCAGTTCTAAAGTTAATACTCATTTTCGGTTCTTGAGAATATACAAAGATAGATTTCTGAGGGCTAAATAATTGTCAGAACGAGTTATTTGTGAATACCACTTGTATTTTTCACCACTGCATACCTGGGTGTATATGTTTGTCTCATAAATGACCAAAGCACTGAAGTACCGTGGAGCTGAGAAAGTACCTGGACCGGCCTTACTGGCAAAATTGAATTAGAATCTCTGGGGTTGTGTTACAAGCTTTGGAATTTTTCAGATAGGCTTCCCAGATGTTTCCTGGTTCTGGATCCATAGATTTGAAGCCAGTGATCTATTCGACAGTAGCCAGAGGTGGGCACATGCTCAGAAGTGGCCAGCGCCCTTGGCGGTCATGATGCGTTCACCCCACTGGGCTTGACCGCTTCTCCCTGGAAACCAGAACCTCAGCGCACTGGTGTCCCTCCCACCACGAGATGCCTTGAGCAGCTCAGAGGGAGCATTTCCTCTTGTCCACTGCTGAGCCTGCCTCTTCCTGCCATCCCTAGTGGGTTTCGTTCTGGGTGTCACCATCTGGCACCTGGTGGGGTGGGAAGCCCCTCAGAAAAGACCAGCAGGACCCCCAGGCAGGGCCATTACTCTCCTGCCAGCACCACTGGGTTCCCTGGCCCAGCGGCTTTATCTCACTTTTTGTCTCTGAAGAGGCTTACTCTAGGAAAGTGGAACTTACCCCTAAATTCGATTGGTTCCCTGAGCTAACTCCTGATTGGTCCATTTGTAGTGCTTCATTTGCATGGAGCTCACTCCTGATTGGTTATTTCTCTCACTCCTGATTGGTCCATTTCTGGTTTATTTTACTACTTTTCCTCTTTATGCCTCAGCCACGTCCATTCCTTCACTCACAGCCCCTGCTCAGACACCCTCTCTGATGTATCTATCTTAGGTGTGTGCTCTTTGTCACAAATGAATTATTAATGTGGACACCTGGTCTCAGGTGTGACTCTAAACCCGTTTGTACCTTGTCACTGAGGACTGTGTTTCCAAGCTGGTTCTGCAGGGCTAGGGTGCGTTCTTTCCTGCTGTCTCCCCTTGTACATCACGATTCCTGCATCCAGGCTGTGATGGAGGACCTTCCACCTCACACTCAGACCTGGGGACCTCTTGTGAACTTTTTCTGGAGTCACATGAGTTCTCAGGCCTGGGTCTGTCAGCCCCGAACCAGATGGAAAAGGAAGAACAACTAATTAGATAAGAAATAGACGTTTTCATTCTGATGCACCATAATAATGTAACTTCTTCATATCGGAATGATAATTGAAAGTTACCAGAGAGAGGGGATCTGTTTGTGATTTCATCAAGGGCCCAGGATGGGAGATGACTATAAGTGTCTTTGTCTGAAGGCAGAGGTGGGAGAGAAATACAGCTGCTTCCTGATGGCATTCTACCAAGTTCAGCCTATTCAGTAACCTAATTATAGATCTGGTGATCTATATGTACGCACCGTGGCCAATGTCACTTCTTTTATTTATTGCTCTGACATTACAGTGTATCTTAAAATATCTGGTGGGAGGTACCACAGACATTATTCATCCACATAAAATTTTAAATGAGTTTGTCAGACCCTCTCTTTCTTTATCCCCAAGATCCTGCCAGAATTGTGCCTGGAATGTCACTGAATTTATGGATTAATTTGGTGGTTTTCAATTGAATCTTTCCAGTGTTAAGGTCTCCTAGTCATGAATATTTATCTGAATTTTCTTCTAGATCTGCTAATAGACTTATGGAAATTCCACCATAAAGGACTTGAGTAAATCTTGGTAGGTTAATTCCTACATGTTCTATAGATGTTGGTCTCATACATTTTCGTTGTATATTCTAGTCAGCTGTGCTTATATCTCTACATCTTCTTCCTCTAGACTGGGTGAGGTCATGCATCTGTGTTCAAATTCTACTCTTCACAAAACTGTAACATGGCGGTGATCACATGGCGCAGGGAACGATTATTACTGAGATACCTACTTACCTAACTGGATTGTGAGCACTCTGAGGCAGAAATAGCCTCTTACCCACTTTTGTATCCTCGGCAGCACACACAGATACTTGCTTTTCAGTGTGTTTTGAGCGTACACAAAAATACATGCAATCATTATATTATAAGTGATATGACTAAAAATTACCTGGAAATGTGGCAAAGAAGACAACTGCTGTGCCTGAAGGCTCCTAGCAGCTGCCGGATTTATCTGCTAGGTGGGCAGCCCGGGAGAGACATTATAATCCAGCTCATCTTGTTTTCTTCTCCCTTTTCTTCTGTTTGCAGGGTTCTGTCAGGACAGTTCCCTCTGTGGCCTGCGTCTCTGTCCTATGAGAATTGGTGAAAATGAATCAGGCATTCTCTTTCTCTCTTTCTCATGCTCCACCCCAACACCACTGATAGATGACTCGGTGCTACAGATGCAGAGAAAGGGACTCAAGCTCCTTTGCGATGGATAAATAAAAGGCATCTTGTTGTAATAGAAATGGCCCAAGGTCTCTTCTGCTTCCAAGGATCCTTATCTTTTCTTAGGATCTAAGTATCTGCATCTTTTGCTTCTGTGATTTCCCCCCACCCCAGTGTTGTCTCTTAGTTGTCCAAATCCAAGTAGAACTATTTCCCCACCATCAAATCTCAATAGAGAAATCAGGGTGATAGGAAGCCATTGGTTAAAGAACCCATTTTGCAGATTTGAACTCATGCTGCTGATTGCAGTCATTTGCTCATCTGTTTCTCATCACATCTTAGCTGTGTGCATCCTAACTTCAACTCTGATGATGGTTCAGGATTCTGCACGTAATTAACTGGAAATTTATGGAGTGAGGTGTCAGGAAGCAAATGAGCTCAGGGAGGTAAGAAAGGGCACAATGGTAGTTGAGGAGGCCAAGTCTCTGATTTAATAAGCCCTGGCTTCAAGTGTCAGGTCTCCTAGGACTGCTCCCAGCTGTCATAATTCTTAGGTCACCAGCACCCTTTAGGATAAACTAGACTGAGATCTTCAGCAAAAAAAAATTTTTAAAAAGAAACAAATAACAACAAAAAAGCAATTCTTTGGGGGACAGTCGCAGCAAGAATAGAAGGAAAGTGTGCCTGTCTGCTTGCCCATCTCCACCAAAAGAAGCCTCTCCCTTTGACCACTGCTGCTAATTCTTCCACCCCTGGTAGAGAGACATGCAAATAGAAAAGAACTCAGACATCTGGAAATGTTTTAGTTATCACAAGTTTTAGTAACTTTTCAAAGAGAAACATAAAATTGAGTGAAAAGTCAAACAAAGATTTTGGTTCACCAGAAGGGTAGGAACATTTCCTCTATGACCCCCGTCCATCGCTCATTCGATGAGATTACCCAGGAAATGTATTGCTATTTTGATTTTAAATTGCTTGAAAATATGTGACTGCATAAATGCAGTCCAGAGTGAATCTCTGCAGAAAAAAAAAATGTTGGGAAGGATTATGACTTTATTGCATTTATTCCATTCTCTTTTTGTTCCCTGCATATGTCATGAAAATCCATCAATCCGTATTATCATTTTGGGAAAACATCTTTGAAAATGTTATTTGAAGTATCCAGCAAGCCTTGGGTAATCTGGCTGTCAGATGTTGGCTCAATAATTGAAGATTCATAAAAACAAAGCAAGTTCTAATGTCATGCACCAGTCTAATTTTTGCCGAAATTACTAAAATAGATAAAGGAGTGTTTATACATGTTCTTTTTTTAAAAAAAATATGTAATTTGCTACAATTTGGGGGGTTTTAAGATTATCCCCCAGAAGCTTCTATGCACACAGGTTTCTGGGTCCAGCTCTACCCCTCAGTAGCAGGCTGACCCTGAGCCTCAGTTTTCTTTTCTCCCAAAATAGAAGTAATAAAGGAAATGATGATGCTTAATTCCTAGGCTTATTGTGAACACTACATGAAACAAAACATAAAAAGGAATTAACCTAGAGCCTAGCAACTGATACAACAATAGTTGTGAAAGCTAAGATTTTCTTTCTTTTTCTTTTTTTTTTAAATGGAGGTACTGGGGATTGAACCCAGGACCTCGTGCATGCTATTAAGCATGAGCTCCACCACTGAGCTCCACCCACCCCACTGAAAGATCTTTTTGAGAGCATCTAATCCAAAGACTACAGTCAGGAATTTTTAGCCCACAAATGTTTCTCAAAAGAGTTTCCGACTCCAAAATCTTAAGTATCATCCATCAATCCTCTTATACACTTATCTGCATACTCAGTTTATTTGTTAAGTTGGAGATCTGGACCCGGAGAGCAAAGTGACTGCCCGAGATCCTTGGTGTAGAATAAAACTAGAGGCGGAGTCTCCCAGTGCTCTGTCCAACAGTCTGTTACTCTATTTGCTAAAATACATCAGTGAGAGAGAATGAAGTGGGTGAACTGCATTTAGCGAGCACCCACGGGGAGCAGCGCAAAGTAAATGACCCTAGTCTGTTCTCAAGGACCATCTTAACTAATTTCAATAACACAAATAGAGGAAAACATCTTCAAAATTTCCCAGTATAGTGAAAGTCATCATGCCATATTGATACATCTGCAATCAATCCCCATGAATCCATCACTGGCCCGCAAAAAGGGGTGAAGCCAAGTCCCTGCCTCCAGGAATCTCCTGTCCAGGGAGCATGAATACGAGGCAGACAGCAGGAGGATGGCTCTCCCCAGGCACAGACAGGCGAAGGGAAATAGGAGAGGACACACTCACTCCTACTCAGGATGCAGGTTTTTCTCATGGGGTTGCCTGGCAAGGAAACAGAACATCTTTGAATGTATCATCTCGGCCCCTGGACTATTTCTAATGACCACTCCCTAGCGCCATGAAAGTGTCCAATTTAGGGTAAGGAAAGAAAAGCTCAGAGTATGATGCCCTCATCAGTTGGTCAACGCCCCCCAAGGCTCTTCCCATCAGCAGAGAAAACCTCTGTACTTATGTCTGCTTCCCTGAGGTCTCAGCCTCTCCCTCAATTCCTGTTGGCTCGGGATCTACTCTTCAAAGAAACCTGAATAACACTGACTCTTCTTCAGGTCCTAAAAATGTTCAGATTTCAGAAATGTTCCAGTGCAAGTCATAGTACAAGATTTCATAATAGAATTGAGATGACGATCAATACGTTTGATGATTAAAAAGTATAACAATAAATGACCTCTAAGGTTACACTTTTGTCAGAGTAATTATAAGAAAATGCTTAGGAAAGAAGCACCATAAGACAGTGACACACACAGTGGTCACGAGCTCGTTTTAGCTTCACTAAGTGTGGGCCAGCAGGACCTGTGTTCCATCTTCCACCAGAACAGACCTGGCTGCATCTTCAAACAGCAGTGGCGTAAACAAACTCCCAGGGAAGGAGAGAGATCGGAACAGAGATACCTGTTAATTACTTTCCATCAAACTGAAAGCTGCCATGTATGACTATAACGTGAACGCTTTGATAACTTTTTCTGATAAGGAAAGTGATTAAGTGATTTCCTGGCAGAAACTTTATGGAGAGTTTTTCCATCTCAGCGCAACAAATTGAAGAGCTGGAGTTCTCTGCAGAGATTTCTAAACAGATCTCTGGGCCGTTTCCCTGATACAGACAAGCAGTCTTCTGCTGAACTCTAGGAACTCGTGTAAATCTTCCTGGTGTGCTGGACAGAGAGCTGGACTAAAGCTGGAAGTCTGGGGTCCTGGCGCCCTGCTGCCACCACATGACCACCCAGTGGGCTTCCTCTGCTGGATCCAGCGCCTCGTCTCTCCATCCCGGGGTGGACCACAAAGTCTCCCACCACAACAATACTGTGATTAACCAGATGACTCCCTAATAATTTATGTACCACCTCTGTCTCTCTGTCTCTCTCTCTTTTTTTTTAAAGTTCCACTGAGTTGTCTCCAGAGAGTTTTATTGATATGTGAAAACCAGGTGTGGTAGCCAGAAAAATGACAGCCCCACCTTCCCCAAGGTGTTCATGTCTTAATCCCTGAAACCTGTGAATATGTTACCTTATCCAGCAAAAGACATTTTGCAGATGTGATTAAGTTAAAGATCTTCGAGGAGACTTTCCTGGATTATCCAGATGGGTCCAGTGTAATCACGAGGGTTCTTATAAGGGAGAGAGGGAGGCAGGAGAGTCTTCTTCAGAGGGAGCTGTGATGACAGAAGCAGACGTCAGTCATGTGACTGCTGGCTGGGGGCCAGGAGCCCAGTTACCCAGCAGCCTCTAGAAGCTGGAAAACCAGGGAGTTTACTTACAAATTCTTCTGTGTGCCGGTCTCTCTCTCTCTCTCTCTCTTTTTTTTTTATTTGATATTTAAAATCTTTTGTTAATAATTTTTGGTAAAATCAGCATCTCCAGGAAGGAAAATGTTCCTCAGATGCGCTACCTAAAATATCTAAAAACATATGCATCTGTGCATGTGCGTGTGTGTTGTGTATGTGTGATGATAAACTTGGGAAATCAGTTTTTCTTACCTGTAAAATGGGAATACCCCTTTAGGTTTAGCTCAGGACATGGCAGATTAATTGCTAAACCTATAGACACTGTGAGTAATGATGAGGATGTGGGTGAAGACGATGGTGTAGAAGATGAGGGAGTTGGTCACAGCATCGGAGGAAACTGAGAAATGCCTCACTCTCCTCTCTCACCTTTCCACCTTGAGGAAAAAGCAGAACCTTCTCCCATGGAGAATCTTGTGGGCAAGATTCCAGCATCTGCCAGGGCCAGTCAATTATCCCAAAGAAGGACAAGACCCACGTTCTACTGTTTTTCCTGGCTCCCATTTAAAGATGATTCCCTCAAGGTGATGGCATATCCTCTTTTACATTTACCTTGTGATGAAGGACCTGGATCTGGAATGTGCTTAAAGAAAGAAAGAAAAAAAAAAGGAGAACCTCAGGCTATTGAGTAATAATATTACGTGGGCCTCCTTCTCAGACCCCTCCCCTCAGTCATGCCAGGCAAGACCAGAGTCATCGTTAAAACATTTTATAATGAAATCAAGTCCCTTGTTAAAAGGACTGAAATTGAAGTCATTTTTTCTGCCCTAACACTTGGTAAAAAGTGAATGAGCTTTGCTTACCCTGAAGATGGTATCTTGGTTTCTCTCTCCACTTCAAAAGAGTGTTAAGCAGTTATCTAAGGGGACCAGGACCCTGCCAGCCATCAGCCGGTTTGCAAAGAGCTGCGCCTGACAACTGTTTTCCAACATGGCTGATGCTCTTGTGATTAACCCGAGTGCCGCTCTCCAGCAAAGCAGAGATGGTTTTCATGTTGGTTTGTTCTTTACAACTGTTGTTGCAGAAAGGCTGCTATAAACTGAGACCAGCTATAAAATAAGAATCAGTAATGAAAACAATTGTAAAACACATTGCAAACATGAAGTGCCATGCAAATACTTTAAGTAATAAGCACCCCCTGGCTAGTCCACAGCATCGTTTATAAATCCACTAAGACACAGCTGCCAGGCGAGACTACAGAATGCAAGTACCAGACAGACCTGGGTTCAGATCCTGGCTATTCCTGACTTTGATTAGCCGTTTAACTTGGAATATATTGTTTAACTTCTTTGAGCTTCAGTTTCCCTTGTGTAATGGTGAGTTGAACGTTATCCAGAAGTTACATTTCAGGGTAGAAGGCTTCTCTCCCACAAGCTAGATATTGAAAATTACTCTCAGAAGGAAAATTGAGGGCCAAAAAAGTCAAAGAAAAAAGCAGAAAGAATCGGGGAAATGAATAAGAAATTGATAGAAGGACCATGATATTTACACTTGGACAGTAAGAGGTGAGATGGTTCTTGAGACCTTGGCTTCACCCTAAAGCACATTTAAGCTGGGAAGTCGGCTGGATATGACTTTTTTTTTTCTTGTGAATATGTTCTAAGATGTACTCTCTGGCCACAACTCCAAAGGCATTTTCTTTCCTATTGCTTTAGAATTTTTATTAAAAACTAATAAGATTCTCTGATTTACTCATATCCCCACCCAACCCAGTCTCCTTCCCTCTTCAGAGAAAGCTGCCATCCTGAAATTGGCATGTACCCTTCTTCTTTATGGTCTTGCAATTTTACCCCACAATCATAATACATGCATAACATATCACACTATGTGATTTTTTTAAAATTGTAACTAACGTATTAAGTTGTACTCAGTAGGGTTCAAGAAGAAAGGCAACCTTATTGTTTCTCAGCATCTCCCATTAAACTGACTCTGTTGGTTCATTCTTCTTCTATCCTGGATAAAATCTCCAGAAGATACCATAGCTTTTAAGATACTACCAGGTGTGAAAACATAATCTCATTTTTTTCCCCTATAATAACAAGTCCAGTTCAACCCACAATGGAAACTTCACAGTACACGATCTTTTAAAAAAAACTTTATATAAATGGTGTACTCTGAGTAACGTATCACAACTTTTTATTCATGTAACCATTTCCCAGGTTGATTCAGGTAGCTACATGTAGATTTAGTTTCTCATTTTAAATCTTAGAGATCAGCCTGTTTCATACCTCATGACTTATTTTTCTCATGCCTCTAGGGATGAATATTTAGCAGTCTTTTGGTGAATATTTAGTATTAGCGGTTTCTGATTTTCCCTGTTATATATGTTGAATGAGGTTGTCCTTGGACGTGCCCTTTTGGCCTGTGCACCAGAACCCCGGAAGTGGAGGCGCTGAGTAGTGAGATTTGCCCATCTGTGACTTCACCGGGTAACACCAAATGAGCATCTGACGAGGTGAAAGCCACTCAGACTTCCACCAGCAACGCATGTGAGCTTCTTTGCCCCACGTCCTCATCCACACTTGGTAATACCAGACTGTTCAGATGTCTGTCCATCAGATGGATCAAAATTGATATATCAGTACTGCTTAACTTTGTAGGTATCTGAGCATTAGTGATGCTAAGCTTCGTTTCATATGGTTGGGGACATCTGGGTTTCCTCTTCTGTAAGATGCCTGCTCATCTACTTTGTCAGTTTTCTTATTCATTAATCTGGAGACCAACCATAAATTACTTCTTCTGTTTGTGTCTTTCTTTTAACTTTGTTAACTTTGGTGGCTTTTCTAATACAGTGGCTTTTTAATTTTTTCATCAAATTTGTGTTTTGTTTCTTGTTTAAGAAATATTTCCCAACCAAAACAAATTAATATATTCTTCATTTTTATCCCTAAAATTTTAACGTATTGTTATTCTTGAGTCTATAAATCATTGGAATTCATTCTCGTACATGATCTTATTTACTTTTTTCCATAGGGACTGCTAATTTTCCCACTATCATTTGCTGAATCTTTTATTCTTCCCACGGTGATTTGTGATGTCACTGCTCTCAAAAAATGAATTTCTATGGATAAGGAGGCTTATTTCCTGTCTTTCCATTCTTTCTATTGGTCTGTTTATCTATTTCTACACCAGCTTTCTAAAAATCTTGATTTTTGCATGGTGAGTCCTCTATATTATTATTATTTTTTTAATTACGTGGCTCTTCTGGGCTGTACTTCAATATAAGTTTGAGATTGAACTAGTCAAATCTATTTTACACTTCTATCAGAATTTTGAGTAAAATTGATTCTATTATCTGTTAGAGACGAATTTATGATATTGTGTTTTCCTATCCATGAACATGGCATGTTACTCAACTCAGTTTCTGCTGTTAGGTGCATAACAAAGTTTTATACATGTATATATATTTTCCCTATGATCTTGCATAACTACGTTAGTATTCTTTAGTATTGTTAATATTTAGATATTTCTGCATACCTTATGTATTTTGTGACTACTTGCAAATTGCAACTTTTGTAAATTACTTTTTCTAATTGTTTATTACCAGTATCTGTGAAAGCTGTTGATTTTTGTATATTAATATTACACCTCCCAAAAGCTTACTGAAGTCGTATTAGTTTTAATAGTATATTTATATATTTAATTTTTTCCTGGTATTCCAAATATGTTCTATATAATTTATAATGCAATTATAGGATGCAGAATGCAGAGAGAGCCAGAGAACAGGAGAGGGCTAGGGGCATAACAAACAGCCCTGGGTTCAAATTCTGACTAGTCCTGCTTCTAATTAGCCACATGTGACTGAATGTAACCGCTTAACCTCCTTGAGCCTCAGTCTTCCTATGTGTATAATGGAGTTAAACTCTATCTATCTTATAGGGTTTCTGTGGATCTTAAATTAACTACTACTAAAAATTAATGTTAACATCAATAGCTCCCAAAATGTTTACTCTGCCAAATACTTAGCATAGAGGCTGGCGCACTGAAAGGTGCCCTGGTGTCTTCTTTCTCCCTCTGTCTCTCTCTGCAGGTGCACACATGCATACGCCCACGCGCGCACACACAATCCCATTTGTGCTGGGGAAATATGCTAGAGGAAACATACAGCTATTCAGTGTCACTTCCCAGGGTTTGGTAGAAGGGGCTGCTGGGCAGGTTAATACTCAGAAAATGATTCACACTCAGGATTCTAATCCTACCTGGCTCGTTCTAGTGTGGGATCTCTGTAAATTCCAGGAAACATTCACCAAATCGTTAACCCATCCCCGCCCCGGCTCACCATGAGCAGTCTCTCAAGAGCCTCTTTTATACTTGGAAGACCTGTTCAACCATCAGGCACAATGTGAGCACGACTGAAGTTCCCCTCGCTGTGGAAACAATGTGGCCGTAAGACAAAAACAATTCAGTGCAACTGTGACGAGTCCCCGCCTCAGACTTAAACAGCTTTCGATTCAACTGTGGAGGGAACCCATACTTTAACATCCATCGTTGGTGAGAGGGAGGTAGAGGGGAGTTTAAAAGAGCAGAATATTTCTGAATTTCAAAAAGGATGTCAAAAATCAAACTCTGGAGAAGGACAACTAGTCAACTAAAAGCCAAGAGTGTACTTAAGAGTGCATTTACAATAATAGTGACCTTGCAGAAAGTAAAACTGAACAGCTGACTTCCACTGGGGTGAATGTTTCAGGAGTGTGGTGGATATTTGTTCTTTCTCACCCCAGTTGCAGGCTGGCAGCAGGCAACAGCAGCTCCTGCTCTTGGTTTAGGGGTTCTTCCTTTTTTTGACTCTACTCATGGTACCAGGGGAAGCCTTTTATTAGTCTGGGTCGAGAGGTAGAACTCGTAACTGGGATGACCCTGGCCACACAGGTTGTTAGCGTGGGCACAGGTTAGTCTACCCCTTGAGAGCAAGTGTCTGAACTTTTGTGGAAACACCCAGGACACTCACTTCCTTAGCTCACTGTTGTGAGAATGTGAGGTTGGAGTTGTTACCACCCCATGTTACTGTGCTGTCTGCTGTAATAAATTACCACAAATAAATTACCACTTAATGACTTAAATCAACAGCAATCTATTCTCTCATAGTTCTGGAGACAGGAAATCTGAAATCGAGGTATCAGTAGGGTCATGCTCCCTCCAGAGGCTCCGGGGGAGAAGGCTACCTTGCCTCTGCCAGCTTCCTCTTGGTTTGTGTCTGTAGCCCTCCAATCTCTGCCTCCCTCTTCACAAGACCTTCTCCACCTCTATCGCTTGTAAGAAAAATTATCATTAGATGTAGAGCCCACCTGAGTAATTCAGGATGGCTTTATCTCAAGATCCCTAATTATATCTGCAAAGAACTCTCTTCCAAATCAGGCACCCTTCACAAGCTCTAGGAATTGTACATGATATATCTCTTTGGGTGTCACCATTCACCCTACTACTGCCGCCATGAAAGGAGTCTGTCCCAAGATTGCAGCCAACCCAGAAGAAGCAGCAAAAGATGGAGAGAGAAATGTGGGGGCTTGTCACTCCAAGAGCACCTGTATCAAGCTGTGCCTGAAATCAACCTACCCCTGCTGTGTGAGCCATGGGACTGTATTATTTTCCCTTAAGCCGGGAATTGGATTCAACTGGGTTTTTTGTTATTCACATCCCAAAGAGTCTTCACAAATAAAACACAGCAAAAGGATATTTTGTATCAGAAGAACCATCCTTGCTCTTTCAAATGAAAGGAATACCCCCAGGATCCAATGTAATCAAACTGCATCGTATCAAGCAGGACTCACGAAGTGTCCCTTTGGTGACACACTCTGAAGGTGCTCCCTTTTTTGCAGGCTGAGCAGATGTACACACTCCAAGAATGAGCTCTTCATTCTCCTACTGCTTTGGTGGGGCTGACCTGGGGCAGGATGCTGAGTTGCAATTGGGTATTGAAAAAAAAAAAGAGGTGTTCTCATCTCAAGAAGGCAGTGTGGGTGAGTGAGATGCCAATGGTTTGAGGGGGTCACACAAATCTGGACTGGAATCCAGCTCTGTGGCACAGTACATTTGAGCCTCAGATTCCAAAAGAATAAAATGAAGGCCCCCTTCCATCACACAGGGATGGGGAGGGCGAGCTGATGAACGTGAGTGCAGGAGGAAGAGAGGATGTCCCTGTGTCCCCCATGCCCAGTGGTGGCTGACCCAGAGTGTCCTGGTGGGGGAAGCAGTGGAGGCGAGGATGCAGGTGCAGGTGCTAAGTGGGGACTAACATCTCCTGAGTGCCTTTGACGTGCCAGGCTGTGCGGTTTTCTCTTCTTGAATGGTCTGAAGGAGGAGGTAATCTCTGCATTGCGCAGTGGAGAAACCTGAAGCTCAGAGTGTTACGTAACATCTCCAGTTCACACAGGTAGGAGATGGCTGAGCTGGAATTTGAACTCAGGTTGGTCTGACTTCAAAGTCCATGTTGTTTATTACTCTGCCCTCTCTCATGATACCCGAGGAGGAGAGAGTGAGGGCAGAGAGACCCAACTCTTACATAAGCTTGCGATGAGCCAGGAGCTCTGCTAAATGCTTTTTAAACATTGCCTTTGACTATATTGATAAAAACAGCCAATGTTTATTGTATGCATGCTATATGTCAAGCTGTGTTGTAAGGACTTCATATGCAATATTGTATTTAAACCTCATAAGAGCCTTTGGAAAAAGGTATTTTTGTTATTGCTATTGTGTTTGTTATTAGTTCTGTGTTACAGGTAAAGAAAAGGGTGGCCCAGAGACGTTAAAGAATGTGGACAAGCTACCAAGGAGCAGGATTTGGACCCAGGTAGCCAGCCTCGGAGCTGTACTCTGCAGGTGCATGAAAATGCATCAGAGGCCATTGGACCTCACACATCACAGTACTGTCCATCCTAAAGGCAAGCAGCTTGCACAGGTCGGGCATTACAAAGGCCACACCACCCTCCCTCTGCCTCACGTGGCACCTTCCATGCAGCAGCCCTGCCTAGCAGTTCCGCCCTCAGGTGCATCCTCACATACCCTGGGTGGAGAGGGAGTGCGGCGGCAGACCCTCTGGGTCCTCTGTGCCTTTCCAGTGGGATTGGCGGTCTCTGCCCGCAAAGACTTAAGAATGGAAGGAAGGAGGTAAAAGAGCCTCACGTGCGAAGTGCTGGGGAGGCTTTTCTACTGTTGTTCTAACACCAGAACATACAAGATGTTCAGCCAATAAGTCCATTGAAAAAACGCAGAGGTCCTGCATGAGTCTTAGAAGAAAGCCACTTCACAGCTTTGAAGTATCAAGGTTTGTGATTCTAGACTCAAACCGCACTATATTTCTTTTGAATATTATTTAGAGAACTAGGAGGGAAAGCCTTGGCACAACATGGTAGACACGGTGTTACTGTGCGTTTTATTATGAATACCTGCATGACAGTCGTGGTCACAGGACAAACCCAGCACGGGATCAAATGTCCCAGCGTGAGGGCTGGCCGTGTCTACCTCTCCTGCCGAGGCCAGGCCGTTTCTGTGCCTACCGCACCTCACACACTGGACATCGTGCAGTGATGACCAGTCCAGGCGAACATTCGGGATGAGGCTCACCCGGCGTGGCCCCAGCACCCGCATGTCATGTGATTTGCTGCTGGGCAGGGGGTTTGCACTGTGGCTTCTGACAGGCAGCTCTCATCTCTCTGCTTTCTGCTCTGTATTTGATGCTTTTGGGTTGTTTTTTTTTTTAATCACACATTATAGGGATCCTTTTTGGAATATTCTAGAAAAACTCTCAAAACAACCTTGTTTCACTTGTTTTGCATTAGGTAAAAACATAAGATATTATGTATTTTGTCAACATAACAAAAAGGATATCCTATAGAATGGGAGAAAATATTTGCAAATGATGTGACTGAAAAGGGCTTAATTTCCAAAATATATAAACAGCTCATACAACTCAATGACAAAAAAACAAACAACCCAATCACAAAATGGGCAAAAGGCCTAAACAAACATTTCTCCAAAGAAAACATACAAATGGCCAAAAGGCACAAGAAAAAAATGCTCAATATCGCTAACTATTACAGAAATGCAACTCAAAACTACAATGAGGTATCACCTCTTACCAGTTAGAACGGCCATGATTAAAAAGTCCACAAATGATACATGCTGGAAAGAGTATGGAGAAAAGGGAACCCTCCTGCACTGCTGGTGAGAATGTAGTTTAGTGCAGCCATTATGGAAAACAGTATGGAGAGTCCTTTAAAGAACTAAAAATAGACTTAACCATATGATCCAGCAATCCCACTCCTGGGCATATATCTGGAGGAAAGATACATGCACCCCAGTGTTCACAGCAGCACTATTTACAATAGCCAAGACATGGAAGCAACCTAAATGTCCATCGACAGATGACTGGATAAAGAATATGCTATACACACACACACACACACACACACACACACACACACACACACACACACACACACACACACACAATGGCATACTACTCAGCCATAAAAACGAATAAAATAATGCCATTTGCAGCAACGTGGATGCACCTGGAGATTGTCATACTAAGTGAAGTAAGCTGAAAAGAGAAAGAAAAATACCATGTGATACCATTTATACATAGAATCTAAAAAAAAATGAGACAAATGAAACTTATTTACAAAACAGAAGCAGACTCACAGACACAGAAAACAAACTTGTGGTTACCGGGGGGGGAAATAAGGGGTGGAGGAATAAATTGGGAGTTCAGGAAATTTCAGACACTAACTACTATATATAAAATAGATAAACAGCAAGGTCATTCTGTGTAGCACAGGGAGCTATAGTCAATACCTTGTAATAGCTTATAATGAAAAAGAATATGAAAAGGAATATACATATATATTATGTATAAGTGAATCACTATGCTGTACATGGGAAATTAACAAAACATTATAAACTGACTACTCTTAAATAAAAAAATTTTTAAAAAGTGTGAATAATGCTTTGTAGGATCAAAATGTGTTTTTAACTGATGTAAAGCATTGGGATTTTAAGGTTTATGTACTATTTTCTATCCTGCTTAAATAAAGTATAATTTCCTAAAGTAACGATAAGAGATATGAGAACTTTTAAATTTCCAACAAACTCCGTCTTTTTAATGTATAAATGAGGATGACAATGTTTAGAAGCCATGTAACTATTTTGGTCAACAAGGACTACATGTGGCAAATAATTGGTTAACAACTAAAGAGGCTGTTTGGTGTATGTTGACGAACACGAATATTAGAGATAATCTGATGAAACTAATGGTTTCAGTTCTTAAAATGATTAGTAGTTGGGAGTGATGACTCAAGGTCTGTTTGTAAATTGGTCCAAGAGAGGCACCTTGTAGGACCGGGCAGAGTCAGGAGCAAGCCCTGTGACTTCATTATGTGGCCGCGGACAGGTCACGTCACCTCTACAACCTAGAGGAGCTAAGAGTCACTCAGGAGGACCACTGCGGTCAGCTGCTAGGATCTAAACTGGTTCTCCATTTGTACATGTGATTTCTCAGAATGCCTTAGCTCTAATTATAACCTATAGGCAGATAGGAAAGAGAAGAAGTCATTTCTCAATTCCTGTCCCCATTATGTCACTGTGGACTTCATACCATCCTTTTATTCAGAACTGCTATTGTATGAATTTAAGCCATGAGTCCTCTTCTGTGGGGAGAGGGACCCACGATCTTTCTTTCCTGTAAAGTCCCTGCAGGACAGTGTTCAGTGTTTTGCTCAATTTAAGTGTTAAGAGATGGATGATGGTTATCACTTTGTGATAAACCTTTTCTGCAGAAACTGCTTCTCCTTTCCAAAAACAGTTCTGTCTCCTCAAGAATATACACACTTCCCCAGGCTCCAACTCAAGCCCCAGTGTGTCATGTTGCTGACTCTTGAAAGCCCTCTCTCACAGGTCATTATCTCTCATTTAAAATGGTTTCCTTTGCAGTTCCAACTTAGTCTTGCCTTCTAACCCTTTATATAATTCCTTTTAGGGAGGGTCAGAGCTCCGTAATCGGTCCCTGAAACCTTCTCCCAGGTCTTCCCGGAGGGAAATATTTCTAGGAGAGGAAGAGACTGCACAGTGGAGGAATCCTCAGGCATCCGTATCGTTTATTTAAAAGACAAGCTTGGAAAACACAGGCTAAGGTGATGGATCTAGCTTGTCACTGAGAGGTCAGGAAACACAGATGGTGTTCAAACGTGAGGCAGAGGAAATACTTGATGGAGAAGATGGATCAAGGCGATAAAATCTGCGTGCTCACAAACCGGGGGACAGCTGGGAGCAAATCCACACGGCAATGCTTGTGGGCCAGCAAAGCATGATTTTGGATCAAATTTAACTCACTGCAGTTAAAAAGGTGACTGTTTCTGGTGGAGCATCTCCTTTCCTCAGCCGGAAGTCCCCGTTCCCTACTGTATCTGTCTAACGCACGCATTTAAACTTCCTGCCTGGCCCCGCTGCGATCTGAGTTAGCAGGTCCTCTCACTTTGACTGATTCCTGACGTTAGATAAGAAAATGACCTTCCAAAATGATTCCGCTTTTCCTCTTATTTTCAACCACGGAATATTCATCGGATAAAAAGCAAGAGAACTGGCTCAGGGAAGAACTCGCCTCACCAGTTGCAGCAGGACTGCAGGCTGTCCCTTGAGACTCTGGCTCAGAATCCATCAAAAGCTCTGGAAACGCCACAAAGAAGTGTTGAGCTGTGTGGGTCGCTTGTTCTACAGGCCTGGAGGTTCAGGACTTGTGAAACGGCTTCAGTGACCTGGTTTGTCCCGGAGAGAAGTGATCAGCGGGGAGCGAGGCTGTTTGAAAATGTTCTCTGCCTGGAGGAGCCGTGGCGGAGGCTGAGGGATGGCCTGATCCTCCCCGGGGGCTCCTCCAGGAACTCACAGGGCGAGGAGAGCATGGTCTGATGTGGTACAAGGCGTCATGTCATCACGACAGACTGGCCTCACCAACCCTGTTATGGGCTGTGCATTGAAATTCTGGCCTAAAGGACCTACTGTCTAGCAGAGGGAACTATATTCAATGTTTTATAATAACATATAATGGAAAAGAATCTAAAATATATGTGTATATATATGTAGAACTGAATCGCTTTGCTGTAAACCTGAAACTAAAATTGTAAATCAACTATACTTCAGTGAAAAATAATAAAAAAAAAAAGAGAGAGAGAGAGAGAGAGAAATATTGGCCTATATATAAGGTCTGACCACATGGACTTGTGCTGTCCTAGACCCTGGCCCTCTTCATGAAAAGCTATTTGCTCGTTCACCTACTTGCAGGGCGTCACTGCAAGCTAGAAAGACGTGCTGGGACTAACGGAGGAAGTCATTTGAAATCACACCAGCAAATACAATCCAGATTTTTAATTTGCCCAGCCATCCTACTTGACCTTTTAAGTCTGTCGTGTACTATAATCCACGACGGTTGATTTCTCTAAATCAGAACGCACCCTGCAAGGTCAATGCAAAGAGCAGGGTCCCGGGGCACTCAGGGCAGGGGTGACAGCCAGGCTTCATGTGATGCCAAATACTCCGTGATCCGGCTCTGCCCACACTCACGCCCCTTTCTCTTACCTCTCTCTGCTTTACATTGTAGGTTCCAGCGCATCACAATGTGGGAGGTTCCCACGTGAGCCTTGCTACTCCTCGACCCCTGACCCTTGCTCATTCTGTCTGCTTGGAACATTCAGCCTGCCTCCTCTTTAATTCTTAGTAATTCCGTAGCACCAGCTGCAGTTATCACCTCTTCCAGGAAGGCTTCCTGCTCTTTCCCATCCACTGCTGAGTTACACATTCCTCATCTTTGCCCCTTAGTACCCTATGCTAATTTCTCTCACTTCCATTTACCATATTACATGATCGTTACCTGTTTATATCTATCTTGCTCAAAATTAGGACCTCATTTAGGACAGGGGTTGTGTCTTTTCATGCTTGCGCCTCGGTGCCTTGCACAGGGTCCATCATGTTGGATCAGTGATTGCGGAGGAATGAGTGAAGAAGGGATGTGAGAACAAATGTGGAGTCCTCATCTGCTATGTATGAGATACTATGTCAGATGTGCTATTTAATCTTCACAAAAATATGCAAAGTGGGCATAATTATTCACTCTCATCAAGTGAGGAAAGTGAAGCTCACAGAGCACAAAATACCTTTCTTTAGGTCCCATAATGAGAAAGTCACAGAAGCATCTTTTGAATCAAAGCCCCCAGAGCTTGAAAGTCTGTGTTCTCCTTGTGAGACCATCACCCGCTCCCAGACAGCCGTGATCTGAAGTGCCCAGGCTGGGAGGGTCCCGGTCGGACAGGACGGGCCAGGGTGCAAGTAACCCAGCACATAACAGGCCTCTTTCTGGATAGGGGCTTTTGCTTTTGACCGCCCACATCTGACAACTGCATGGATACAGCTGTGAGAATTAGCACCTCCATTAGCCAGTCTCCTTGAAAGAACTGCCCAGGAATCACATTTCCCTCCTCACCCTTGTGTGACCTCAGGGTTACTGCCTCAATTTTTTTTTTTTTTTATAACTGTACTTCCTACAGATAGCATTTAGCTTTTATAAAACCCACCCAATTCGTTATCTGCTCACATTTCTCCAGATGTTTCACCTCCCACTCCTGTCTTTCTTAATGACTCTTGGGGGTTGATTACCAGCAAGGTTAAAGCTGTCAAATTATTCTCGGCTCTATCCCACTTCTTCTTCTTCTTCCTTTTTTTTTTTTTTTAAATCTGTTTCCAAAGTTCAATTCCAAATCTTCACCAATAGATCAATAATCTTTAATTTCTAATTTTAGCCATTCCATAGTACTAGAGTTATGCAATGAAGAATAGTTTTATTTTCCTATGATTCTATTCATCCTGAAGATTTTGCAGTTGGCCTTACTTCTGGGCTGACGTCTCTCCTCCCTCCTGCTCATGCTGAACAGAGAGCCAGAAAGACAGGGGGTGGCTGATCTCTTCAGGAAGGGTCTTCAGATGCCAAGTCTAGGCTGCTTTGGTCTTAGCTTCTTTCACAGGAGTGAGAAAAGGACATCACTGAGACCCCAGAGAAATCAGCAGATGTATACCTGTTGATCTTGAGAGAGTACAGAGTGAAGAAAAGTATCTATTTATGCTGTAGATTTAGCAAGGCTGGCAGGTTCTCTTCATTCTAAATGCCACAGTCTATCCACAGAGCCACACGGAGCTATGACAAATGGAACAAAGCTTGATTGAGGCTCACAGAGTCATCTCAAATCCTAGTCCCGTGGCTGGCTGCTCACCCCCAGCCAAGGGCTATCTGCAGCTCCTCTGTCACCCGGGACAAGACTAGACTAGGCAGTTCTGAGATGACTCCTGATTTGAATTTCAAGATCTACTTCGACTAAATTGACAATGGGACCCAGAAGATGCTGCATTCTCTCAGCTTGGATTTTTTTTTTTTAATTGAAGCATGGCTGACGTACAATATTAAATATTAGAGGTATAGGATAAAGTGTGTCACAGTTTTAAGGTTACACTCCCTTTATAGTGATTATAAAATATTGGCTCTAATCCCTGTGTTGTACAACACGTCCTTGTTGTTCATTTTTACACCTAACAGTTTGTGCCCCTTTATCCCCTACTCCCATACTGCCCCCTTCCCCAGACGGGAGCCACCAGTTTGTTCTCTACATCTGTAAGTCTGTTTCTTTTGTCTCCATGGTTCTGGATCTTTCTTACAGGGGGTGGCTTACTTGATTTGGAGTGGCAGTAATGGATCAGCAGAGCAAATCTGGACTCTGAGGTCTCAGGAAAGTGCTCCAATTATTCTCCCATTAAACGTTAATGACAACTTGCAACTGCCTCCTCCATTCAGGGACCCAAGTCTTGGAATAACATCTGTAACACCCAAAGCACAGCATTATTTGAAATATTTTCAAATATCGCTAATTAAATATTTATATGGCACTTAACGTTTTACAAAGCACGTTTTCATTTAAGATTTCTTTTGTGCAACTGGGAAAACTCTGCATCGACTGAGAGCTAGGGTTGCAACATACAATGAAGCTGTATATTGTGACTCTGAAACATCTTTATACATTTCCATAGACAGAAAGTCAGAGACCATCACATGGACTGGGCAATCACAGAACAAGAAGTCGTTTTTGGAGATGTAAGTAAATCATTTTTTCTTAAAGACTTGGCAACTTCATCTCAAGTGATTCTTGCCATCCACACACTCTACTCTAAGGCTGGAATTATCCAAATGATATTTTATTTTTAACCTACAGTCAACAATTTGTAATGTTTTTCATGCATGGTAGCTACACACACACACACACACACACACACACACACACACGTTAACAATAGTATGCTTCTTGTGATTCGTTTTCTAAGAATAAAATTTTCCTATCTTTTTTATAAAGGAGTTGGAGTGAATATACACACACATTAGATAAGATTTTAAAATAAAATTTTGTTTTCCAGCAAAGGATTGTAATGAAAACTTTCTCGGGACTAACTCACTGTATATAAGACAGCTTTAGGCTCATGTTTTAAAATATACTACAGTGCTTTGGCAGGCCCGACATGTTTGTCAAAAAGGTATTTTTTATGTCAACAGAGCTTCATGGGCTGATAGGTTTTTTATACACTAATTTTTTTAATCCAAATATTCCAATCCAAATATTGAATATACATAATTGGATTTGACTGTATCTGTTTATTTGGCCAGAATGTTATCAGAGTAGATGAAACCAGATAAAACTGTTACTCTAGGACCACAACCTGTCATCTCTGGTCACTGCTTTTAGTCTGTGTGTAAGAAGTCGGGACGTACAGACATTCCTCACTTGGTTAAGTCACACATCTCCTCAATACCTTTATTCAAACGTTATCCTCGCATTCTCAACAGCAATAGGAGAACTCGTGTAGGGACTACTTTGCTCGGGCTGCCATAACAAATACCCACAGCCTGGGTGGTTTAAACAACAGAAATTTATATTCTCACGGTTCTAGACCCTAGAAGTCCAAGATCAAGGTGTCGGCAGGACTGGTTTATCCCGAGGCCTCTCTCTTTGGCTTGTAGACAACTGTCTTTATTTCTTCACACGGTCCTCCCTCTGTACACACATGTGTCCAAGTTTCCTCTTCTTATAAGGACACCAGTCATCATGGGTTAGGGCCCACCCTAATGACCTCACTTTAACCCAGTTACCTTTAAAGGTAATTAGGTTACCTGTCTCCAAATATCCATACATGATTTGGATCAGAGGCACAAGGGGTTAGAACTTTGATGTATAAATTTTAATGAGAGTGCAAGTCAGCCCATGATAATACAGTTCAGGTGCCCCTTTTCACAGAGAAGCGTTTTTCATTGAAGTGTCTGCACATTCTCCAAATTGGCCAGATTACTAATTACCTTGGCCCGAGAATCTCAATTAAGTAGGAGGTAAAAATCCAGCAGTCACTCTGGCTATTTGGTGTCATACAGACCAAACTGTGGGGTCTTGTGGTCGCCACCCCACCACTTCCCAGAGCAGTTTCTCCCAGAAGGCAGATAAATAGTTAATCCAAAGAGCATAAATCAGCCCCAGTAGGAGGAGTCTGGGGTACCTCTAAATCAGTCTTTGAAATGTGTCTGTTAGATTGTCTCTGTTCAGGCACTAATATGATCCAAACAAGCTACCCCTCTGCCTTCCCTATTACATGAAGTTTCTGAAGAGTGGGAATTTTTGTCCTTTTTTCCCCTATTCTCATCTCAGTGCCTGGGGTTCCATAAATGTGGGCTCAACAATTAATTTCTGTCTCTTTTGCATTGTTTTTTACACCTACGATCTGTGCCAAACACTTCAGAGACTCATTCTTTTTCTAACACGTATCTTTCCTGCATCCTCCTTACCTAGAATGTAAGTATTGAAAGGATGGGCATTATCTTATATTCATTTAAGTCCCAGCAACTGACTCATTCCTTGTACACGATGGATGCCAGCCTTAATTGTTTACCATTCACTGACTCAATTTAAAAAACCTTATGGCAAATTTCAAGACTTAAAAATCTTCCTTTACGACAGAATGGCGGCAGGTTTTGAAGCTGTGATGAACATGAGGAATTCACTGTAGCATCCTCTCGATTTCTGTGTGTACATGAAAATTTGCATAAAACAAAGATGAACAGATTTTAAAAATAGGATAGTAAAGTATATCTCTGAGTGCATCCTAATTTGTTTTCAGTTTTTAAAATATTTTATTTACTTATTATTGTATCATTTAATCATTTTATTTTGGTTGTGGCAGGGAGGTAATTAGGTTTATTTATTTTTAGAGGAGGTGCTGGGGATTGAACCCAGGACCTCACGCATGCTAAGCATGTGCTCTACCACTCGAGCTACACCCTCCCCCTGTTTTAAATTTTTTTTTTAATATCCAGTTTATGCTGACTCTTTCTAATTTCCCCCCAGATTTCATTATTAAATTTCTGGGTGCAATATATAACTCAAATTACTTATTTAGCATCAGCAGGCTTCCTCTTTTTCTGGAGAAGTTTTGATAGACTAACAATGTTAGAGAATGTGAGGGGAATACTTTTCCCTGGAGTTGTGCTAAATAGTGTTAAGGAACAAAGTATTATTCCTGATTTCAGGAGAGATTGTGTGGAGAAGGGGAAGGTGAGAGTGTGAAAGGGACACATATCTGGGCCCAGGGGAAGATGGGAGCGGTGGGAAACAAAGGCTGCCTGCAGTGAGCATGTGCAATAGCCCTCTACCCTTGCCCTCCCCACCAACGACTGGCAGACAGAAAGCCAGAGGGAACAAAATATCTAGATCTGCTCTTGAAGGGCTGGGACAACCCAGCGATGTATTGAGTAGCCTGGCAAAACATCTTGAATTGCTTCTTAAACCTTCAGGACTTGGCAAAATTCAAAACATGTTTTGCCAGGCACTTTTTCCCTTAATTTTTTAAGCCCTTGTGTATTTCAGGGGAAATTTAATCCGTATGTTTCTGATTCATTTACACTTAACTCATCAAAATGCTGTTGTTTGAGAGTTATTTGATGTCTAAGATGCCGGATGAGCATTTTGTATAAGTCTTTCTTTCTTTTTTTTTTTTTTTTTTTTTCCCAAACCATGAAGTTGCTTTTTTGCCAGTGGTGAGCAGAACTTCAACCACTGGAGGCTTAATCTTAATTTTCAGCCAAGGACCCACTGAATTCAAATGTCTTTTAATTTTCCCAAACATTGTCTCTTGCTGCTACATGAGCGTGCATGGCTTGTCAAAGAGGACTACAACCAGCCACTCAAGAAACACACAAGAAATAAGTCAGCCTTCCTTGAGACAGTGATGTTATTTTCAATCAAGGGACATCTTTCCTTCGATATCTTTGACCACTTTCTTCCAGCAAATAAGTATGACCTCTTTATTCCTAGAACTTTTGGTATCAATCTCTGTTGTAACACTGAGTTACCAATTGACTGCAGTGACTTGTGTGTATCAATTTGTTTGCTCTCTTGGACTGTATATTTGTTAGGATTTTTGGTGGCAAACAACAGAAGCCAACTCACAAAGTAAAATGAAATAGGGAACTCACTACCCTCAGTGAGTAGCACCTGGACAGCCCTAGGCAGCCAGGAAACCCCCCAAGGGAAAATGAGTGACCCTCTTCCATTCCTGTATCACTAGCGTTAAGAGTCAGAGAAAGGGGAGGGGTCCGGTAGTTTAAATTGGCTTCATGTGCGTACTCCTTTGGCAGAGGAGGGCAGAGCATCTAATTTTCTATCTCAGGCAAAATGCTCATCATGGGAGAAGGTGTTCCCCTAGGAGGAATTAGGGAAGGGCTCCTGAATACTGTGAGACTCTCCAGGACAGAGATTGTTCTGCATCTTTCTACCCCTAGAGTCCAGGATAGGGCTTGGCATGTGGTCCATATTTTAGAGTCCAAATTAGTCATTAAGGAAGAATTCTTTTAAAAGCAGACAATGATAGAGCAGTTTAATACACTTAAACATGGCTGACAAAGGCATTAAAATAGAATGGGGGGATTTCTGATCAAGTAAGATGGAGTAAACATACTCCACCCTGCCCACTCCCTGGAGAGATTGGATAAAGCAGCTATTTGGGGACTCTCAAAAGTAAATCGCACTAGGCAGACTGGGAAGAAACCAGACATCAAAACCAATGATGGGTTGATTTTACACTTTATATTTCCCCTCCAGTATCCCCTGGCTTAAACTTAATGCACCAAAGTGAGTACCAGGGTGCAGAGAGAACTCCAGGAGAAACCCTCTAGATCTTGCTCAGGAAGAGGGAAAGGGAAATGCTAGTATCTAACATGTAGAAATCTACCCTTCCATTCTCTCTCTCTCTCTCACATCTGTTTTCCCATGCCCCAGACACCAAGCAACCCTATGCTGGCAGCAGTAGCCTGTAGCAGCAAAGTGAAGCTTGTAGGAACCAAAACTCTGAGGGAAGGGTACCTTCCTCCCCATTCAGTGGAGCTGTGGTTCCAAGAGTGTGGAGCCAACCCCACAATGGCTTTTACTCTCTGTCTTCCTGCCAGTTGGCTCTAGACATGGGCACAGTGCAGAAGTGCACGGCAGAACAGGGTAACTACAGCCCTACCTTTCTGGCTGGAGGGCCAAAAAGAGGAGAACCAAAAGTAGTAGGGATTTTATAGACAGAGGAAAGCTGGGGAAAGCAACAACATAAAGATGTGTACGTACTCCGAGGCTCACCACCTGAGCCATGCATATGTGAATCTGGTCTGATCCGGTACACCAAAGACTTTGAGAACTGAACTAACAGATGAAACCACAGGCTACATCCCAAACTAGCTGCTGGGTAGCACACACATGAGACAGATCTGATATCACAAAGGCTGTGACAACTGAACTAACACTGGATCCACAGCCAACAGCATGAATATTGGAACTCGCAGCCTGACCCTACAATAGTTTTCATAGGATGTAAAGAGGTCACAGAGTTTCAAAATATTCAAAATGGCTAAGACACAATACAAAATTTCTCAGCATATGAAGAACCAGAAGAATCTCAACTTACTTGGGAAAAGACAATCAACGGATGTCAATGTTGCAATGACATAAACATTGGAATCATCTATTGAACTCTTTAAAGCAACTGTTATAAAAATGGTCCAGAAAGCAATTGTAAACGCTCTTAAAATGAATGGAAAAACAAAAATCTCAGCAAAGGAAAGAAGATACAAAGAACAAACTGAAAAAAAAATTAGAGCTCAGAAAAAAAATAACTGAAATTTATTTGGGTGGGCTCAACCACAGAGAGAAGGTGCAAGAGGGAAAAACTGGTAAACCTGAAGATAGGTAAATAGAAGTTATCCAGTCTGAACAACAGAGAGGAAAAGATGGGAACAAAGATGTACAGAGCCTCAAGGACCTGTATTAAGTTAAAGGTTTAATATTTGTGTCATTCAGAAGGAAAGGAGAAAAAAATGCAGTGAAAAAAACTTGAAGAAATAATGGCTGAAGACTCTCCACATTTGGCCAAGACATAAATTACAGAAAGAGAGAAGAAATGGGAAACACAGGAACAGAAACAGAGAGAATAAACTGAAAATAAATACAATGATAGAACTAAATTTAAATAAACCAATAATTACATTCAATGCAAATGGCCTAAATGTATCAATTAAAAGGCAAATATTGAAAGAATGAATTTTTTTTTAAAAAGAAGCTGTCTACAAGAAACTCATTTCAAATATAGTAATATAGGCTGGTTAAAAGTAAAAGGATGGAAAAATATATATGCCATGCGCCATAGCAAACATTAGTCAAATAAAATCGGGATGGCTATATTACATCAGAGTAGACTTAAGAGAAAAGAAAATTGCCAAGGAGAGAGAAGAATGTAACATAATAATAAAAAAGTTCAATTTACGAAGTAAGTAACAATCATAAATATTTATGCATTTAACAACAGAGCCTTAGAAAAAATGAAGTAGAAACTGACAGAATTTAAAAGAAATGGACAAATTTACAATTAATGCTAGGGATACTCTGAGCAACTCTCTGCACACAAATTCAATTATATACCAAATGGATCAATTCCTTAAAAATCAATATTACTAAAACTAGCCCAAGATAAAAACAGATAACATAAATAGGCCTCTAACTCTATATTCTTTTATTCATGAGCATATAATGAACTTAGTTTTTATATAAGGTGTAAGGTGTGTATCTAACTCAAAATGGATTGCAGCTCTAAACGTAAAACATAAAGTTGTAACACTTTTAGAAGAAAACAAGGGACCTGGAGGGAGGCAAGCAGTTCTTAGACATTACACTAAAAGCATGTTCCATAAAAGAAAAAAATATATAAACTTTATAAAAATGAGATGCTTTTGCTCTCAGAAAGACATTGCTAAGAGTAGGAAAAACAAGTCATAAACTGAGAGAAGACACCTGCAAACCAAATATTTGCCAAAGAATTTATCCAGTATAGTTTTTCAAAATCTCAAAGCTTAACAGTAAGAAAACACACACCCAATTAAAAAAATGGATAGAAGACTTGATCAGGCATTTCACCAAGGATGGCAGCAAATAAGCACAGGAAAAGATATTTAGCATAAGTAGACATTAGGAGAATTCAAATTAAAAGCTGTGATAGGGCTATTGAAAAGTTGGATCTATAATTTAAAAGATTTCTAAAACATATATTAAAAGAAAATTTCATGACAAAAAAAAAAGCCTATGATACGGTACCACTAATACCTATTAGTAGGTGTACAATTTTAAAATTCAGGAACTGGACTGATGGCAGACAGAAGTGAATGGAGTCATCTGATAGCCTGTGTTCTAGTGGAAACAGGACTTGACTTTGATCTCAGTGGATACTCAACAGGGGGAAAAGTAATGCGTCATTTAGTCTTCCCTCCTTTAGACCCCGCTGAGTGCAGTCCTGATGCTTACTGAAAGTGAGTAGGAATTTAGGAACTACTCATTAAAAAAGTAATCCACCCAAATACTTAAAGCATAGGTTTACCACATTTTGTATTGCAGTCAAGGCACAGACGCCTGAACTCAAGCGGGTGCATTATAATTAGGTTGTATCTGTCTTTTTCATGTATAAAACCAATGTGTTTCAACTATTTTCATAGATATAAGTATGATGGTCTAGTTTCAAAGGGGAGGGACAGTAGAGAAAGGCAGGCCATCGAGTGAATTGTCCCAGGGACCATCATGAAGGCATTCCAGCCATAAAGAACTATATATGAGGCTTCCTAGATTTTACTCATACCCAACTGTGAAGATAAACAAAGAAATGTGAAACACAAAAAAGCAGTATAATTGCTTGGATTATGACTTAGGAAACAAACCAATACATTAAAATGTAATTACACGAAATTATTTCATCTACCCCCAAAAAGGCAAGATATGTGGCAGAAACCGACAGACTAGCTGATGTAAAAGCCACAAACATCCCAAGTGCATTGAAGCTAAAGACAATACAATCTAGAGAACACGTGGCAGACAGAGGAGTTCACTGCACCTGATCTATATCCTGGCTCGAACACTTGTGGGACAACCTGGGCAAATTATTTAAGCACTCTGACGATCAGTTTCATCATCTATAAAATAGCATTTAAAAGTACCTGCGTGCTTACCGTGAAAAAGAATATGAAAATGAACATTCATGTACGACTGAAGCATTGTGCTGTACACCAGAAATTGACACGACATTGTAAACTGACTATACCTCAATAAAAAACAAAGTACCTACTTAATCTGGCCATTGGGGTTAAATGAGAAAAAGCATGAGAAACACAACTTAAAAGAGCTCCTGGCACATAGCAAGGACTGAAAAGTTAGTAGCCATGATTACTTTCTCTTCATCTTTATAGAAGAAACATGTTGACATCCTTCCAAAATTCAAGCATTAGGAACGGCGCACAGTTTGCAGACCCTCAAACCTCTAAAAGAGCACATACAAGTCACCGATGGTTCAGTCTCCCTGGGAAGGGTCCACTTTTCAGGGACACTGTGCACGGAACTCTTCCCAGTGGTAGGGGTTCCAGATACGTGGCCTGGCTTTGTCACCAGTAGGCTAGGCAGCTCTGAGGTAGTCACCTACCCTTTCTGATCCTCATTCTATGCCTGTAAATGGTTGAGCTGGCCCCAGTCCTCTTTCTTCTCCTTTCCCGCACTCACATTTTATTAAATCTGCTATGAAGTGCCATGGGCTTTGGGTGCTCATCCCCCAACCTACTTACCCATCCCTCAATATTTGTGCCCAACCACACAAGGCAACTCAAAGGAGATGCAGCTCAGACGCACTCCAGCTTCATTTTCCTCAGTAAGAAAATAGAAGAAACTTGACATCTTGTGTCCCCAGATTAATGACACACGGTGGGCTGTCTGTGAGAGTCCTCCAGGTGCTCTGCCGGCTGGTCTTTTGTCCTAGTAATACTTTTAGTATGACAATGTCTTTACTTTTGCTTCTGGCAAGAATTAATAAATTACTTATAATATTTAATAAGAGGCAGATGCTCCCAGTAAGAACGGGCCTAGTTGCCCATTAATCCTGGTTGGATTTTTCTTGCTGTGGTGAATGGAAGCAGACGGAATAGGTGATACACACGATAGTTTGCAAGAACCAAAGTCGTCGGCAGACAGCAGAGCTGAGAACAATTGCTCTGGATAATTCAAAATGGATGGAACCATGATACGATGTTTAAAATTAGAAAAAGCATTTGGTTTCTATAGTTAAAAGTTAATAAGATCTATGGCCCTGAAACTGTTCCAGATGCTACGAAGTGACTTTCCATGACAGAGATGGTAGAGCTAATGAGTCAATAGTTACTGAAAAACTTCTCTGAATAAGACCTTATCTTAGGGTTATAGATGGTACAGTGTGAAAGGAATACTATTTATTGAGCCCTAACACTGTGCCAAGCACACATTTCAAACAATCCATCTGTGGACCATGACTCACATACATTAAATAACTTGTCAAAGATCATAGACCTAGATCAGTTTGATTCTGGTGTTTTAATTCTTTTTTTTTTTCCTGGTTGATATTTTATTTTATTTTATTTTATTTAACATTTTTTATTGATTTCTAATCATTTTACAATGTTGTGTCAAATTCCAGTGTAGAGCACACTTTTTCAACTATACATGAACATATATATATTCATTGTCACATTTTTTTCTCTGTGAGCTACCATATAGCTACCTGTGCTATACAGTATAATCTTGTTTATCTATTCTACAATTTTGAAATCCCATCTATCCCTTCCCATCCTCCGCCCCCTTGGCAACCACAAGTCTGTATTCTATGTCTATGAGTCTATTTCTGTTTTGTATTTATGCTTTGTTTGTTGGTGTTTGAATTCTTACAGATCGACAGCCTGTGTGTATATATTTGGGGTCTGGTTTACTTGTTTGCTTTGTTCTAGAAAAACTTAATCTTCAGGGATGTTATGCTCAGATAAATGAAACAGGATGAAAAGTTACAACTGTACCTATGATGGCTCAAATAGCACATGGTATATACATAAGCCACTACGGTAGATACAATTATAATTTTTCAGCAGTGACCCCCCTACCTGCACAACAGGGGTATACGTCCCTGTCTCAGTGATGTTTAACCACACACTTCGGCCTTCTGTGCTGTGTCCTTTGCTGAACCTTGATTTTGGGTCTAGTCATGTGACTTTGCTGGGCTAAGGGAACTTTAGAAGACATGTTAGCAGCAGAGAACTGAGAACAGAGAACTGACATGTGCTGGTGTGGTCGGGCTTCTCTCGTGCCTCTGCTGTTACCACTGGAAGAGGTTCCCTGGGTGTGTGCGTCCTGTGAGCCTGGGCCCCAGAATGGGCACATGTCAAGCAGATCTGAGCCCAGCTGACAGCAAGGGGCCAAGCCCAGCTGGACCCCCAGCTTGAAAAAGAGACGTCCAGCCTCATATGAGTGAGAATGGATGTTGTTGTGTGAAGCCATTAAGTTTGCGTGGTCTGCTTTGCAGCAACAGCCTTTGCAATCACCTTGAGAGGAAACTCTGAAATAATAGGGAATACGATTGTTCACTGCTCCAATGATAAAACCGGTACCAACTGAATTACAGCAAAGATACTCAAAGTTACCCTAATGGAAAGAATGACTCTCAGACTAAACTGGTACTTGACAAGAGAAACTGATCCTCTAAGGAAACTGGAAGGAGACAGGTTGAGTGTGAAAGCGTCAAGAAAAGATTCAGAGAAGCCTGCGATGGCAGAGTTCACCCCAGCACAGTCAAGGGAAGAGAGATCCAACCCTCACGCCCCAGTTTCTATAGGAACTACATCCCTGTTGGGATGAAGGCTCAGACACATCATAGCCTGGAATGATAACTGAACGACAGTACCAACACCACTTGTCTGGCTCAGGGCTCAGCAAACACCTTTCATCCTCCTGACGATGAGGCAGCTTCCCGTGAGCAACGGCCAACAGGGAGAAGACGGACTAGTCAGGCCACCTTGAGTGCTCAGGTCCCAGTGACAGTTCCGTTGTCAGCGCATATTAACATGCTGGCATTTGGGGTTATACAGCGGTCTGTAAGTTTGATTAGTGTGATTCTGATTCTGAAAAACACATCTGCCCTCCGTGTACTGACAAAGTATCCGAGACAGAAAAGTAGTGACGAGACTGAGGTAAAACCCACCTGGGAGACCTACGAGTAGCCACCATTCTCTTCTGGAGATAACTTGACCTCACCAGCAGGGTCCTTTCCCGTTTAAAATGCCACTACTGCTAGCCAGAACATATGTTCATTTAAATTTATTCTAATTTTGAGATTTTATGATTCTTCAATATAATTATTGGCAAATAAGCTGTATGATTAATAAAAGCCAAACAAATTTAGAAGATGGCAGATCACGATGTCCTGAAGGAAGGCCATTTCACAAGAAGCCTCACCTGGCAGATGGGTTACAAATGTAACAAGATAGTGGATTTAACATCATAGAGAAAAGCATGAACGTGGAATCTGGCTCCTTCAGACATATTTAACGGCAAAGGAATCCTGGTAATTGGACATGGTAGGAGGTGTCTATAGGAAAACAGGAAATCAGAAGCATGTAGGAATTGACAGTGAGATGTAAAAGCTATGTGATCAATGAAATGTACATAACATACCTAAAACTTTTCAGAACATAGATAAGAATACAAGTAAATAACTATTCTAGGGAGAAACAGTTGTGGGTGTCCTAAGGGTATATAAATGTGGTTCCTGAGAGGTAGGTGCTCACAAAACATTTCTTAAAACTATCGTTTTCAAATATGCATCCTTTTGTGAGGAGAGAGGGTCATAGGGTTGCTAGATTAGTAGATAAATGGACAAACATATTCTGACTTTGGGGACTCAATCCCCATCATGAATCACAGATTTTTATACTTAGGTGGCACAATTAATATTATCACCCTTCCCTGTAAACCTACAAGATAATTTTATATCTATTCCTTCATCTGATCCTCAGAAAAATGGGCACACATATGATTAACTTCATTTTAGAGGTGTGAAACCCAAACATGAAAGACGGTATAACTTACCAAGATTTCTCAGCTAACTAGTAAGAGGTGAAGTTAACTAGTAAATGGTGTGCCCGAGTAAGTTGGAGGGAACCCATTGCATGCATCTTTTCCCAACTGGCAGTCAGCCAGGTGACACTGGTGGCTTGAGACTGGCCATCATGGGAGTATTTACACATGGGAATAAGCAAACAGACTGTACCAATCAGGGATTCCCGTCTTTGCCCCCCTGCCCCACCTTGAGAGCTGGTTCTTATACGTTTTACCACCATATCATTAACTAGAACACAAGTTGTGTAGACAGGGGTCCCAGCCCCTGGGAACCCAAGAGCATCAATTCACCAAATCCTGTCCTGGCATAATGTGTATACCCTCCTGGGTGCGTTTACAGGAGTCCGCAAATGCACAAGCAGACACCTCTAGGCTCATCTCTAAGTCTTTACAGAAATCTAGTGTTAACACTGTTTTACTAATGAGGCGAAGACAGTCTTTTAGAGGAAGGAATAAAATATCTGGACTTCAGTAATTTCGTAAATGTGGAATACCTTGTGTAACTATAACTTTAAATCTATGGTTGGCCCACACAATACAATGAACCTTGACACATTTGGATTCTGGGGCTGATTATCAAATGTACCAGCCAGGTAAACAGATAAGCGTACCACACTTGGACGCTGAGAAACTATAATTTTATTCACTTATCCTTGTAGGGAGGTCATTGTATTTAAAATATTAATGCCAATTTACTACAGACCGATGTTTCTCAAATACCTTTAGGCATTTTACTTTTGTTTGTATTATTGTGAAAACTGTAGAATCAATATGATTTTTCCAAGGTCTCAACACAAATGCCACATGGCTTAGTAATAGAATAGAGAGGAACCAGTAAATTCAGATTATTACATTCCTCTGATCCTCTACCACTTGGTCTCTAATTGACCACTTCTCTTTCTTCTACAAAGACTTTATGTAAGCCAAGGAGAGTCAACAAAAATGCCAGCAGTACCAAAAAAAAAAAAAAAAAAAAAAAAAAGAAAGGAAGCCAGTAAGAAAAGCAGATTGCAGTAGGACTAGAAAGATCTGGAAGTCACAATAATTACATTTTTACTTTAACTTAGTTGGTGCTAAAGAAAACAATATTGCCTGGCCTGGCTGCAAAGCTCACTATATTTTATGCAGAAGTTGGAAGATAGAGGATTTCCTTTTTAAGCATTTATCCAAAGATTATGCCATTATGACAAGGCCTAAGTTACTCTCGAAGAGTTTATGAGATGGGACCCATCAAGCATGTCTCTAAAGATGAGCTGATTCTATACAAAAAGGAAACAGGGAATGCACATGCAGTTGCTCAGTGAACGTTCTTGCAAGGACTCAGGTGATGCAGTCTTTCTCCCCCTGGGCCACCCTCACCTCTTTCTTGCCCATGGGTGTGACCTCTAGTGGACCCAAGTCACCTGTGAGCACGCCCGCATCCCAGAATCCCCTATTTTAAACCATGAGACCTGTATGAGGCAAATGAGGGTAAACCCAGGAGCTACTCTGCCACGTAGAGGGCTAGAAACAGCCTCAAGCCTTGTGACACGTGCCAAGGGAGTTGTTAATAAGCCCTCGGGTGAGATGGAATGGAATTGAAGCTAGTCTCGAGCAACAGCTGTTTAGACGACTATGTATTGGTGGTGACTGCATGAGAGATGGCAGTCAATGATTCTGATGTTTTAGTCTCTAAAATGACCTTCATTCTATGAGCAGGCTGCATTATGGATCATGAAGAACCCTAGTAGCACCATATCCTTTCCCCACGGGGAAAGGGATAAAGGAGAAATAAGTGAGGGGGAGGGAAAAAGGGGTGGGAAAAAGGAAAAAGGGATGAGGGAAAGAAGGAAGTTGTTTTATGCTTTTTCATGTGCCTGGCAACTAACCCAACCCTAACAAGGGAGAATTCAGCTCAGATGGGAAGTTTTCTTTATGTTCTAAGACCTAACGTGGTTCCTGAACCTTAACTGTACTTTTAGGGTCAATTATCGGCACCACCAGCAAGTAACTTTTACTTATCAGCATCACTGCAGTGTTGATGGGATGTAAGACTGAGCGAGGGGTGGGCCCCAATGGGACCATTCTTTAAATTCTGTGCAGTTGGTGACCTTAATAAGTGAGGTATAACCTGGTTATGACACAGAGTGAAAATTAGAGCCTATTTTTTGTGCTCTTCAACCAAGAAGAAATAAGACAAAGTCAGTTTCAAATGTTGACACTAGTTTATAATTCCAAAGTGGGGAGGAGGCAAAAAAAAAAGAGAAGGATTTAGTTGAGCCCCAATGAAAAAATTTATCCCAGGGACCATGAACAAAAACGAGAGAGAAAGGGTAGGGGGGACCGTCTATTTTGATGTAATTGCTTTAGTTAATTTTACTGTGTGAAGTAATCTGTTTTCCTATAAATTAGCTGCTCGTTTAGCTGAAGCTCACTTTAAAATAAAAAGGCAGGATAATAAAATGCACAACATTTATTGTGCATGCAGCACATCCAGGATTCATGACTTGGAACTCCAAATCAGAACGAGGAATTTGGAACAGAAAATACAAAATGTGCAGCATGGCATTACATGGAGCCCAGCCGCGAGAACGCATAGAAACCCAAGTACAGTTGGCACTTTCTAATTGCAAGTGGCACAACACTGTGGCAGAGAGCTAGTGTTTTTTTTTTTTTTTTTAATGCATGTGACTCAGTATGGGATGTTTTTGCTCATGATATATAACTACGGACATTGACAACTGGCCAGGTGCTATATGTGTACTGAATTAGCAGAGGCTGGGGACCAATTTCCCTGAGCAATGAACAGACATCCCTGGCACGGCCAAGAAAGGCAAGGTGCCGTGAGGTGGATCTGGATTTGTATACAAGAACACTCACACACATATACACTCAATTTCATAAAGATAGATATGCCTATATATATCTCTATGTCTATCTTTATTACATCTTTGCCTTTATGAAATATATATATATAATACATTTGTTAGGATTAACATTCCATGCAGCAAACAGGACTTAACCTACTTCGAGAGCTGTAAGGAAAAAGGCAGTTGAATAAAGAAACGGCAAGCTTTTTTATTTTCTGCCTTCTTTTTTCCCTTTCCCCTCTACTTAGTCCCCGGTTCTCATGAGAACAGGTTACTGAATGAGCGTTAAGAGTTATGTGGGCAAAATATGAAAGCGTTTCTCCCCCTGGTTCTTTCAAAGTTAATTTCTCCAGGAGAGCAGAGCACCAGATCACACTGTGCTTGAATTTCTGCAAATGTGAGCCTTCACAGGTGTTAACTGTGAGCACTGAAAGAAGCAGTCGAGGAAAACACATTTGGACAATTTTGTTTAGTAATCAAAATAGGTATTTTGAAGTCTGCTCAATCATTTTTAAATTTTAATTCATCCGTTGTCATTAATTTGTCATATGGACATTGTGGTCTAGACTTCACCTGAGCACCACTGTCATTCACCATTGTCATTCTGCTCAGCCAGAATCAATTTCCCCGTCAGGGACACTGCTGTGTATAAGCACTTTAAAAGTTGGGCTGCATTTTATTGGTATTGTCAACATTGATAGAATTTAATCTACTTTCATTTTGACTTTCAAAATTAATACTATATGTATATATTATACACACACATATATATTTGCACATATGTACTTACGTATGTATATTAGACCTGTATGCATGTGTATGTATATGTATGTAAAGAGATATGTACGTGTCCATGCAGTAAACAGTGCTGATTTGATATTTTATTTAATTGAAGAAAATATTTAGAATCTCATCAAATCTCCTTATTTTACAGGCCATAAAACTGGGCCCCAGGAACAAGTGAAGACTAAGATGAATTTGCACAATCTACATATATAGTTTTATAATGTATATATGAGTGTATGTATCTATCTACTGACTGATATAAAAATCTCTGTCTCTCATGTGTATGGATATACACAATCTAAAATGTAAAAAACAAAAAAGTATAAAAAAATTAAAATAATCCCATTACACAGAAATTACTACTATTAATACTTTACTGTTAAAAGTAGCAATTGATTTTCTATAATCTATCCATAGGAAGAAATATAGAGAAAATAATTATGCCAGCTTATATTAATGGTTGAATTTAAGAGCCTTTGATAAATATTGACTGTAATTATTTTTAAATCAATAATAATTTTGTAGACCTAAATATTATCCTTTTTTATTTGCATTTCTTTGTCTGTTATGGAGTTTATAAGATTCAAAAAAAAATCTATTAAGATATTCTAGTACTTGTTTATGGCCTTTGCCCTACTTCTCTCTATGTTATAAATGCTTTTCTCATAATAGTTTTTATGTGACAAAGGTAGGCACAAAAGCTTAATGATTTTTCTTTATTATTTTTTCGACTACTTTTCACTTTAGGAATCTCTTGCCCGTTCTGCAATAATTTAACTATTCTCTTATGGTTTCTTCAACATATAGTTAGATAGATAGATAGATAGACAGACAGATGGATGTAAATGGTTAAATTTTAACTATTAATTTTTTTGGTGTGTGTGACAGTAGGTGAGCTCTAACTTGATTTTTTCTTTTGGTTTTTCTCAACACCGTTTGTTACCTGATCCATTATTATCTTCTCATTAAATTTTGTTGGGTCCTTTGGGACATATAGAACTTTTACTTTATTAGTGAGTTCTAAGTTCTATTTCATTCATTTGTTATTTATTCCTTTCCATTCAACATTTTGGTGATTAAGTTTGTGCAACACACTTTAATATCTGCCAGCACAATTCCAATTTATCTATTTAAACATTTTCATAGACATCATTCTCATTTATTTATTCTTCCAGATGAATTTGAGAATCACTGCATCAAGTAAAAAGAGTGGAACTGTGATTGGGTTGGAGTTAAACCCCTAAATTAGTTTTGAAACAACATTTTCAGAATATTTCAATTTTCATCAACAAACACTGTGTGTCTCTCTCAGAAAGTTTTTATAATTTTGTGTATCAAGGCACCTCATGTTTCTTAAAATTATGTTAAGAACTTTACAGCTAAATATTTTGGAATTTTAGGGATATTATTTCAAATGCTATCTTTTCCTTTTCTCCTATTTTGTTACATGCCTCAATGGCCAGAATTCAGAACAATGATAAAGATTAATGAGGATATCAGACGTCCTTAACTCATCCCTCCTTATTTTAAAAGGGGTGTTTCTGGTATTTTACTAAAATGATGCTGTTTAATATAGATGCTCTCTCTCACGTTAGACAAGTATCACATTAGACAAGTAAAGTTATTTTCTCCCAATCTGTGATGTGTATTTAACTGTACTAAATGCTGTTGAAGTATCCGCTGAGATTACAAATGTGGCTTTTCTAACTGGACCTTGGCCACACTGTACGCTATGAAGAGATGTCCTAATATTTGGCTTCCACCCGTTTCTGCATTAACATTCTTGGTGGAGGCCGATTTTTTTTTTTTTTTTTTTTTACTAAATATAGTTGAATTCATTTGCTAGTAATTTATTGTCTGTAATTTTCTTGTGCTATTTCTGTCAGGTTTTTATTTTAGTTTACAAAGTGATCTCGATAGCTTTCAAACTCTTTCTAAGTCATGGAACAATTTATGAAGCCTGTTCCTTGAAAATGTGATCAACAAGTCCTGAAGTCTTTTGTGGAAATAATGACTTTTTTTTTCTTTTTTTTTCTCTAGGTATTCCATATATTTTGGTTTTTAAATGATTGATGAATCAATTTTCCCCACTTACACTTTTTTAAAATAAATCACCCTTTCTACTGAAATTCTCATATTTACAAGCATACTTGGATAATAACATATTAGACTCTGCATTATCTCTCTTTTGTTTATACAACATATATTTAGTGCCAGTTTTTTTCCATCACATTTTATTTCTACTGGGTAAGAACTTTTTAAAGTTACTAAGAGCTTCTTTTTCCTTCCTTTTATCCCACAGATGTATTGATTTTTTGCTTTTATTATTATTTTTCTCCCAATTTGTTTCCTTAATTTTTTGTCATTTTTCCAATTTCTGGGATTGACTGTTGAGTGCTGAGTTTATTTTCTTCTTTCATGTTTACGCAAGTATAATTTAGGCCACACATTTGAGCCCACTGTGTTACTAGAGAATTTTTCTTATTTTCATTAGTTTCTAAGTAATCATCATTAACTCATTGGATGATTATTCACTTGGCTCCTACCATGTGCCAAGTACTGTCTTCTTTCAGAAAAAAACTAAAATTGCCATTTTAATTCTTTCTTAGAAAAATGGATTTTAAGAAAATTTCCCTTCTTTTAAAGTGGTTAGATTTGTGTTGGTTTTCAATGTTTGTTTAAACTTGTATTATTGGGTGTTAATCATATTGCATTACATTCAGAGGAATCTACAAATATTCTAGTGTTGGAAACTTTCTCAGTTGTTTTCTTTGTGGTTTAATATATGAAGAACTTTTATAAATATTTCCCACGTGGCCAGGAAGTACAGAACATTTCTGCAACGTTCATTCAAATTTATTAGTTATGATGGTCAGACTCTCTTAAGCAATTTTTCAAAGGCAGAGAAATCTGTGTTAGAACGTAATTAACAATAATGAATCTGACCAAAGTGTTCTTCTAAATATTTGTTGCTACATTTTAATGCATACATTTTTATGACTATTATATTGTAATTCTAAATTATACTCAGCAATGTAGGACAATAGTCGTCATCGCTCTCTCTCTCTTTTTTTTTTTTTGGGCTAAAACGATTTTTCCTCAAATTAACATTGTCACATATTTTTGGTTTCTATTTTCTGAAGTCTGTCCCATCAAATTAATTTTTACATGTGAATAAATAATAGTGGATAAATGAGACATTTAGAGATAGAAACAGAATACCACCCCTGCAAGGAACTCCATGGAGTTGTCCTCTGTAATAAGCCTGGGTCTCTAAGCTAGTGGGTAATGGATAAAACTTTTTGCTTGCATCATTCTGGAAGGTTCAATTATTCGGTTTCACTATTATGCAAAACCATAGGCAATTCAGTATTTTTTTTTCTCAACACAATACCTTTGACCTTATTGATGGGGAAGTATGCCCAGTTTCTGGCGTTAAGTTGTTGGCCACTCTTAGTCTGGTAATATTTCAGCGTCTCCCATGCTGTGCAGTGAGATATCGGCAGGAATAGAGCTATCAGTGACAGCTTGTCAGAAGCTACTCTAAAGCTCGGTTAGGATTAGGCTCAGGTCCTGACATGAAAATTGCATAAATGATATGCAAAATAAATGTAACATCATCTGGTTATATTTTGAGCATGTAAAATGTCTCATGACCTTGGAATAATCCAAGTCACGATTTAGAAGGTGATGAAGTCATTAGGAAGTGTTACCTGCAAAATCCCTCTGCGGGATGTTCTTTTCAATTCCAGGCAACTTATTAAAAACCAATGAACATAAGGGTTTTCACATGTTCCTAAGAGGAATAGTTAGTACATCACTTCAAAATTTAAAATTGATAGAAGGTAAGCAGGAAGAGATTTCAAGAATCACAGTTTTGTATCCTGTCCAACGAACCAGAAGTCAGATGCAGTGCTCAGCGTGACAGTGGCATTCTGGCCATTTGCTCATCATTTATAAGGCTAACTGCTACCTGGACAGACTCTGGTCCTGCAACTGGTAAAAGGGAACGTACAATACATCGTGATACCTTGCAGTGATTTCTTTACCTATGCTTTAAATAGTCTGAGTGGATCCTTTACCTCAATTCTTTAGAACGACTTGGAGAAATGTTAGAGTAACCGTTAGCAGCTGCAAGGAACGTGACCTCTATTTTCCCCACAGAGTTACAGGGGACTCTCTGAATGCTACAGATGAATAACCTAGACAAAGAGCATGGTCCAATCCCACAAGAGCCCCCATGTGCTCATGTAGAATTATTTAGGGCTCACCATTCTCCAAGAGACTTGAATTTTTTTTTTCAAAAGTTAGATAAATTGTACGTCAGCCAAATTAGAAGCCAGTAAACTCCTGGCTGGGCTTTTGGTATGTATATGTGTGGCAGGTGGGTGGGAGGTTTGTACAGAAACTAAGCTTCTCTGTCTTCCTGCACGTGGTGGTTATGAGGAGGGAGGGAAGAGGCAGAAGAAGCGTGGTAGAGAGAAACCAGGGGCAGGAAGTTGCGTGCCTGGAGAAGCTGGGTGAAGGGCAAGCAGGTGATACCTGGTGGGTGCGCTTATGCAGATGGGGCATATTGTGTTGAACAGCGCATCTCTGCAGTCTGTGTGAAAGTTTCACCTGCTCCAGAATATCCAGACCTTCCAATAGGCCAAACCCAAAAGTAGTGAAATGGCCAGTCTGATCCATATGTGGCCAATCTTAAATCGAAACAAAGAATGGCATTTCCAAGAACAACACAAGGAAGGGGTCTCTAGCTGGAATCTGGGAGAAATGATATCAGCTGCAAAAGGTTGTCAGAATGTGGGTTGCTCACCCATCACTCATCCAAAGAATCATGGTCCCGGGATTAGCTGTCACAGGGCAGATGTCCTCCATGTGCAGAACGTGAAAAGGTAAACTCTGGGATCCTCCAGACCCAAATCACCACCACTGTTCTCTCCGGAGACAAGAAGACTGACCTTCCGGGAATGTTTGTGAAGATTCATTAAGGAACTTCCCCAAATCCTCTCTTCGTAGTAATGTAAACATATTACTATAAGGAAATCACTTGCTTCCAAGTTCTCAAGCTGACTTAGAATCACAAATAGTTGTATGTTGACTTTAAAGCGATTTTTCTACTGTTTTACTACTTATGAGATAAAATGTAGCAGTTTTTAGGAATAAAATACAGTAAAGAAAAAAAGGGTCCCAAGACTCTAACCACTGAGAGTCAGCTACTGTCAAAGATTTGACGGACACCCTTCCAAGGCTTGCTCTATAATATATGGATATATATGTATGACCATATATGTATATAATTTACACATAAATGGGATCAACATATACATGCTGTTTGACAAGCTGTTTTTTTCCAACAATATGTCAAAGAGATTTTTTAAGATAGGGTACAGAAAGATACACACACACAATCTTGTTTAAGAGCCACGTAGTAATCTATTGTGTGAGATTTTTCACGGTATATTTAGCCAGTTTCCTATTGATAAGCAACTAGATTTTGTCCACTTTCTATTATTATAATGATGAGATGACATTCCCTTATAGGTACATATTACATACTTGTCCGAGTATCTCCTTTGGGAAGAATTCTAAAAATGGGATTGCTAAATCAAAGGGCAGCACATTGCAACATTTTGGTCTTCCAGAAGATTTTTCTCAACCCAATTCATCTGACTTTATTGATAGGGAAGTATGCCCAGATTCTGGCATTATGTTGTTGGCCACTCTTAGTTTTCAGTCTGGTGATTTTTCAGTGGCTTCAGTACACTGAATTAATTTTCATTTATTCATTCATTAGTTTTTCAGTATCCACTAATGACCAGGCACTCTTTTCAGCAGTAAGGATTCAGTAATTAAAAAAGAAATAGCCTCCTGACAAATAGTTGACCCAGAAGTACAGAGATAATTAACATGCAATGTGATGATGGCCATAATAGGAGTGTGAACTGACATTTAAACTTGAATTTGATGGACGAAAAGACATTTTCCAGGTGGAGAAGGAGGATCAAAGCAGAATGACAAGAAACGCCAAGTGGCAAACATTAAAGTCCTTTGGAGAAGAACAACACTGTAGTGGGATGGGGCAGAAATAGCCTATATGTTCACATTTAAAAAAAAAAAATGTGTACAATGGTACAGAACCCTTGCGAGAGATGTTCTTGGGAGGAAAGCTTCCACAGACAAATGTGTTTGGGAAATTCAGTGTATTATCAGCCCACAATCCCTTGTACACAGTTTCAATATCCAAACGTGTTTTGCAATTCATCAGGCTGCAAAACCTCACCTGAGCTGATGTGAGGCGATCTGACAGTCTTGATCCATCTCATTTAATGTGAGAGCCATATATTCTGATATAGAAACAGCAATGTGAGTGCTGGATGCGTTATATAACATTTGCTATAGGCACCTTACTGCCTTTCTAAACATGTAACAAATTCTGGATTCCAAACACACCCAGCCCCAGGGATCTTTGGATCAGGGACTGTGGACATGCATAATGTCCTTTTAGAGAGTCACATGAACATTACCAATTTCTAAGAAGTTCTTCAGTGAAGAAATTAAATTTCTTTCACCTAGCACTTCCCAAATAGATTTGACTTTTGAACACTTACCCCCACTCCTTTGCTTACAAAACATCTACTAACATCTCAAAGAAAAATTATAATTAATATTCCAATGAGCTCATTTTGGGAAATACTATGTAGTATTCAGCTGAGCAGTCAGGTGAAGTCCATGAGTAAAGAGGAAACAACCCCATTAGTTTCCAGGATGACAAGTCTGTCTTTGATGAAGACAACAAGGTGGAGTGCAGTACGGGGTTAGCAGACTCCAGCCAGTAGTGCCAGCAAGAAATGACAGAACCCTGAACTAGGCATTCCAAATGGCATAAATTCGAGCAGATAGATCCAAACATGGGGACCACTTCATGGCTCAATTGACAGACCTTGTGATCTGCCAAGATGCAGAAAGGGGAGGAGAAGGAAGAGGTGATTGCAATTCTCGGTTTTCTAAGTTAAGAGAATGGGTGAATGGCGACCGTTATCAGCTGAGGTAAGGACCGGGGAGGGTCCAGCAGGGTGGAGGGAGAGGTGACTCCTGAGGGCTAAACTCAGGGGTCTGGTAAAGCACGGGTTCTGAAACAAAGAGACCCACTAGGCTAAAGGAAACCAAGCTGCGCTTCTCAGAGAAATGCTTAGTTTGGAGATACAGAGCTGGGATCGACCTAAAACTGGGACGAGAGAGCATGAGAGTGAAAAACGTCACCCCGTCCCCCTCCCCGGGGACACGCAGAGTAATGAGACCAAGATTAGAAGATGGATAACATGTCAGTATTGACAAGAGGGGAGGAGCAGGAGGAAGCGTTACTTAAGGAGGAAGAGGAGCGCTCAGAGAGGAAGTTACGGGAAGCAGAGGACAGTTTCAAGGGTTGGTCAAGGGTGTTCCTTGCCGCTGGGTCAATGGTTCCTGGCCTTGGATGACCACGGGGAGCTGCCTCTGTGGTGTGACTGACACAAACTGGACCCAAGTAGGCTGAGGGTGTCTTAGCTCGGGCTGCCCCAGCAAATACCACAGACTGGGGGCCCTTAAAGAATAGAAATTCATTTTTCTCACAGTTCTGGAGGCTGGGAAGCCCAACATCAAGGTCCAGCAGACTTTTTCTGGTGGGAGCCCTCCTGCCTGTCTTGCAGACAGCTGCCTTCTCACTGTCCCGCCTTTCAGGATGTCTGTGTGTGTGTGTGTGTGTGAGAGGAGAGAGAGAGAGAGAGAGAGAGAGAGGTCGCTCTCTTTCTTCCCCTTCTTATAGGGCCATCAATCCTACAGGATTTGGAGCCCACCTTTATGACCCCATTTAACCTTAATTACCTCCTCAAAGCCCCATTTCCAAATACAGTCACTTTGGGGGTCAGCGCCTCAACACAAAATTAGAAGAGGAGGAGGGCACAATTCAGTCCACACCAAGGAGTGAGGAAGTTGAAGTAACATATCCTGACTCGTTAATAAAAGTAATAAAGATGAGGAAAAAGAGAAGATGCTATCTAGTGTGAATATTTTAAAATAATTTTTTAAGGTAATGGAGATTAGATTGGTCTTGTTGTTGAGGAAAGGAAAGACTGGATAGGGAGGGGCTGACAAACCCCAGAGGAGCGAGGAGGTGGGGAGTGGGAGGTGATGCTGAGATGGGAGGCAGCGTGTGAGCAAGGAATGGGCCCTGGGAGGAGAGGTGACTATCTCTGTGAGAGGGAAGGAGAGGGTCCACATAGGTTTGTTCTACTTGGTCTGGAGGTGAAGTGGACAGAAACTGAGTACGTTTATCTTCAACATCCGTTTCCTTGAAACTGATGCTGTACTGGATCCATATTTAACAAGTCAACAGATGACCACTATGTTTTCCCTCCATGTTTTGAAGTGGCTGCCACTATGTCCAAAGATGAAAAGCCTGTGTCTCCAGTGTATGGTGGCGCTTCAATCGGCCTCCGCATCCCTAGATGATACATATCACTTCAGCATTTAAATCAATTTCTCATCAGCCTAACACACAGATAAATAGAATTATGCAAGATTAAAAAGTTACCTCCATGGCCATCACTTTTGAGGTAAGAGGTTATAAAACAGAACTTCCTGGCCTCACATCCCACAACGATCCTGAAGTTATTTCAGATCCCTACAGGTGGTCAGTCTGAATGGACAGTGCCATCTGCCCCAGCCCTCGCTCTTCTTCAGTGATGAGGCTGGCAGGTGACCAGCCCATCGGCAAGAACAAGTCTGAGCATAACTCTGCTCCACGGATGGAAAAACACCCGAGTAGCTGTTTGTGATGTCATGAGTCTTGGGAACTGGAAGCCAAAAGACAGGAAGGAGAGTAAAAAGCATTTAAAGGAGTCTGTGGGACAACATTTTCTGCCAGGTGGCTTCCTGTACAGCCAGGAGACAAAGACCCACCGATCCTTCATTCTCCTCCTCAGCCCACCAGCCACCCAGCATTCACGGTGTACCCACAGTTTGCAGGCACTGGGAATCTGGCAGCAACAAGGTGAATACTGCCCTCGGAGCGGGCAGGACTGTTGTAAACGAAGCAGTCACAACAAAGTGAGATGTTGTGACAAGGACGCCTGGGTATTATGAAAGCAAAGGACAGGGGGATTTAAATAGGATGTGGCATTTAGAATCCAAAGGATAAACAGTAGTTAATCAGATGAAGAGAAAGAGGAAACATTCCAGAAACACAGAAGAGCAAAGAGAAACTCAAAAGTGTGAACACCACCACCAAGAGTTCAATACATCTAAGGGAGGGGCGGTGGCGGGGGGCGACACACAAAAACAGAAACCAAGAACAGCTGGGCCCAACAGAGAGCAAAAGTGAGAAGAGCTGAGGCAGGCAAAGTTGGCCGTGGCCAGGTCAGGATGACTTTGTTCACTCAGATTAAGGTTTAAGGTATGCGAACCACATCCAGTGGACGGGGAGAGGTCACTGAAGGGTTTCAGGCACTGTGTGTGCCTGTGTGTGCATGTGTGTGTGGCGGCGGGAGAGGGGCAGGTGGGAAGATGAGAGAGTCTGACCTGCAGGATAGGATTAGAATCTAGTTTAAGAAAATCATCTACCTGCAGCAGTTAGGGTGGATTAGAATTGAGGAGACCAGCCCAAGGGCAGTGGCAGTGGACAGGTGGGGGGATGGAGGATTGTGATGCAGAATACTGCAGAGTAAGCAAGTTTTGCCTACTGGATTGTGCAGATCAGGGCCCGACATCAACACAGGTGAAGGTTCCGCCAGACCTGTGGCTCTTCTCCTGGGGTCTCACTGGTCCACGGACAGTGAGGGGACGGGAATCCATAACCCCCTGGGAAGTAAGTCTCAATGACCTGCTGCTAAGTACCTATCTCCCTTTGCCCTTCACCCTGTGTGGTTTGGCTGGGTATCTATTAGTGTGGTTTTTCTCCTTCCACTGCGAATGTGAAAGTCTGTCTTGTACTCCTCGGAACTTGGTTTGACTTGTAGAGTTCGACACAAGACCAGAGGCTGGGGAGCTACCAAGCGTGACCCACCCATTTCTGCAGAACAGAGCCATCAATGACCTGGCCAGCCAATGGGAGGAAACATGTGACCAGGGGCCTGGTTCTGAGCTGGAGTCCTGGTGAAGCAGAGATGACAGATGTCACTGCTCTCTGCCAAACGCCCATTTCAACCCCATTAATGCCTCATGTAGGGATGAGCACGCAAGAATCCTGCTAAGAACAAAGGCAGCTGGAGGGCCGTCCGCACACTGGCGCATGGCTGTGCTCACTGGGGGCTGGGCTGGACTGGGCAGTCTGGCCTGGTCTGGTCTGGTCTGGTCTCACACACTCCAGCCTCTCTGCACCAAGGTATGCCCATGGCAGGGGGCCTGCAGCGGGCCTGACTCTGCTGGGGAACAGCGTGAGAAGGTCGGGGACTTGGCCTGAGAAACAGGCTCCGCAAACACATAGACCCCGGTGATGGGGCAAACAGAGGAACTGAGGGTGTTCCCAGGAGCCTGGAAAAGCCAAGTCCATCTAAATCTGCAAGTGTTTAAACAGATATTGAGCACATCAGGTTGCCATGAAGAAGAGGGACATTAAAGGCAACTTTATGTCTGGCTGTCTGAAATTCCCTACAGAACGTCACCGCGGCTGACTTTCTGGTGGCCGGGAGGGTGGCCTTACCAGGCAGCTTACTCCTACCCAGCCTGGGGCTGGGAGTTATTAGAGGCAGTGTGGAACGCTTTCATCTTCCACAACTGTCTATTAACACACGGCTAGCCCCCTGCAGTCCACTTGCTCGGGCTCTCTGGTCACAAATAGGGGGCAGATGGCATGCCACTGCTGAAGGGACTCCACTTGGCTTTATCCACTGAGCTCTGGGACATGGAGGGGAGCTGGCTGCGCTTTTACAGCATCCCTAAGACATGTTGGGGAGCAGTTCTGGGGTTCCTACACAGCAGCCTGCTCAGGGGCAGGTCTTGATCCACAAAGGCTTTCCCTGGAAAGAATGATGTTCCAGATCCACTGCCTGCCACGGGGCAACCAGTGCACCTCTCTGCCAGAGCGAGTCCCAGGGAAGGCCAGCCCTGGTGTTGGGGAGCACAGCCGTGGGGCGGGAGGTTGGGGGGCGGGGGTGAGGAGCCTTGTGCCAGAGGCAGCCCTGCTGCTTGGCCCGTCGCTGGCCCAGGGCATCCCCCAGGTCCGCTCGGCTCCCTTTTCCTCTCCTATCAGGACTGCTGTGCAGGGAGAGATAGTGGGGAGGAGGCAATCAAGACACTGATAGCAGGGCAAGGACGTGAGGGTCACTGCGAATTACACAGAGGTGTGACGGCCTGACCTGGAGAGAGGCTGAAGGCAGGACAGATAAGGGCCAGTACCTCTGGCCAACAGCAAACCACGTGGTCCCAGCAGATGCCCAGTCACACTCAGGGCGGTCAGGATTTGGGGGGTTTCCTAAACAAGGCAGGGCCTTGAAAGAATGCTGATAAGGGGCCTGTCACTGAGCGGCAGGGCGGGTCATTTAGTCTAGGCCTCACATTTAGACTTGTGATTTTATCTCCAAATGAATTTATTTATTAAGTCACTGAGATACAGTGACCACACCGAAAGAAGTTCTTCAAAACTCATCCCATCAACAGACTACATATCTCCTCCATACATGAAAAGTCAGTATTTTCATAAGTCTTGGGCTAACTTGTAAATAGCATAGCATACTTCCTTTTGTTTTTTGAAATTACGAATTTGCTAAAAGTAAACATGGAAAACGTACCGCAGTTTTTACAACACTCTGTTGGTATATCTTCCTGTTGTAATATATCTGGAGTTTCAACCAAGTGGAAGTTGCTGCTGTCTCTCTTGAACTCTGAGAGATCCTGGTAATTCCTTCTTCCAACTCCCCCAACCCAAACAAATTAGACAGTTTTCACTGTATTCAAAATTATGACAACATCCACCGATACTTAGAACCAACCAACGAACACATCAGTTGTTGAATCTCAAAACACCAACCAGCGACCAGCTTAGCACAAAGCTGAACCTGTCCCTGTGTGGTGTGGTGGGAAGATCGTTGGAAATAGAAACAAGACACATGTGTTCTGGCCCTGGCGTTGCCAGCTACCCAGGTGTTTGTCTGGGTGACATCACTGCGCTTCCCGGGGCCCCAGTTTTCTCACCTGTGACACGATGCTGCAGACACACCGCAGGGAAGGATTAAATCAACTATGTGAAACTCCTTGCACAGGGCTTGACACACAGATGTTAGTCTCCCCCCACCTTTTCTCCATTTCTGGAACTCAATTTTCTGTAAGATGCCGTCTTTTCAAACGTCAGCACCCTTCTGTTTCCACTGATAATAGATTTGATCTATTTTAACTAATACTAGAAATACCAAAAAGAAACCCAACTGCTGCATTGATGGCAGAGTTGTTTTTTTTTTTCCCTCTCTGTGCCATAGGTGATGTTAGCCATCCACTGTTCCCTAAAGGCAGAGAATTTCCAAAGGAATTCCTGATCTGTGAAATTATAGCCGCGGCCCATGCACCAAACACAGAAATGAGCCTCTCAGACAGGGACAAGCAATCCCCAGAGGCCACTGCCATCGGAAAACTTGTTGTGATCAAGTCCTCTTGACCATACCCAGCAAGATCCTGGGCAGTCCTCAAGGGTGGCCCCAGAAGTTCCCTTCTGTCACGGGCCTTTGCGCTCAACGCATTCAGAAGTAAACACCCTCCCCTTCAAACCAGCAGCAGCCTGCGGGGTATCACTGGCTACAGCCATCGATGTCATGGATGTTCAGGGTGGTGTAGGTGAGCACCTTGGAGAACGGACCAGCACTCACCTTGGTTCCTGGGACAGTTTTCCTTGCTCCCCCGCCACATTGCGGACAGCTTCTCCTTGCATCCACCTCCAAGTGTGAGTTGTCTCCAGGAGTGCCGATCATGAGAAAGACAAGGTGAGTCACAAATGAGAACTACATAGGTACTTCTTTTCAGCTTTAGTGACAGATAATTGACAAATAAAATTGTAACGTATTTAAAGTGTACATGATCGTGATTTGACATATGTATACATTGTGAATGGATTCCCACCAACTAGTTAACTAACCGGTGACATCCATCACTTTACATATTTATCTTATTTATCTTTTTTTGTTGTTTTTGGTAAGAACATTTAAGTTCTACTCCCTTAGGAAATCTCAATTATATAACACAGTGTTACCAACTATAGTCACCGTGTTATCTGTTAGATCCTCAGAACTTACTCATTTTATTTATTGTTTTTTTTTTTAAGGCGGGAGGTAATTAGGTTTATTTATTTATTTGATTTTTTTAAATGGAGATCCTGGGGATTGAACCCAGGACCTCGTGCATGCTAAGCATGTGCTCTAGCGCTGCGTTGTACCCACCACCCTCAGAACTTACTCATTTTATAAATGCAAGTTCGTATCCTTTTACCAACCTCTCCCTACTTTTCCCACCACCCCCAGCACCTGGCAACCACTTTTTAATTCCTGTTTATACGTTTAACTTTTTCTTTTTCAGATTCCACATATAAGCCATCCTACGCAATATTTATCTTTCTCAGTCTGGCAACATATGTAATTTAAACACACACAATGTCATGGCTTTATTTGGTTAGAGAATGAATATGATACAATAAACTTTTCTACAACAATGTACAAATGACCTATTGATAGGGGATGAAAGAGAAAGAATGTTTTATGTTTGTAGGTTCAACACTGAAGAGGCCAAGATAGATTATAAACTATACATATTTTTTTTAAGAGTGCAAGGTGTTAATTAAAAGCACTATTGCGTAAATGGCTAGAATAAATGAGACATTTCAAGTACAGAAGACAAATAAATGAAGGAGAGACGCCTGAGGCTGCAACAGAGGGACATATATAATTTACTGACATAAAAGAGACTCACCGAATAAAGCCAAACCTTTCCACTTTTGTGTTTGTAAAAGAGGGTAGAAGCCAGAAATGGACATATGGTGTCCCCAAGGAGGAAAGGAGACAGATGCAAAATAAGTTATGTTCTTGCCACAACAGGTGATCAAGAAATTTATAATTTTTTGAATTAATAACTAAGACAACTCCAAGGCCAGAGAGAAAACGGTCACAGTGTTTTGAAGGCAATGGCCAAAGAAAAAGGACTCTCAACCCTTATGAGAAAAAGTCAAAGTTTAACACCTGGAAAGGACATCATTCTTTTAACCCTGAAGGCACAGCTGATTTTGTGGAAAGAGCCCCTTTGGGGTGCAGGGTCTTGTACCCCTTCCCCTATCTCTCCAGTCAGGAGACCACAGGCGACTCTTACAGGACTTGAAGACCAGCCAAACTGTCATCTGACCATAGTGAGAGGGAACAAGAGAGGGCTGGGGTGGGGCCGTGGCAGGGGGAGACGTATCCCGGGGTTTAAGGAAGATTGAAAAGACAAACAAGAGAGAAAGGGCTGCAGAAAGCGGAAGAGTGCCTTTGGGAAAAACGGGATGGACTGGGAGGTGGGCCGCTTTGCTATGGGGCTTCCTGGAAAGGCAGAGCATGAAATGAAGCAAAAGAAGTATTTACATTAAAAAAAATAACATAAAGTTTCTATCAATGGCCCAAAATGCATGCCACAGCCATTTTAGGAAATATCTGTCATTTAAAAATTATCTGCGGCTGCCTGAGAGGTCTCAGAGTCTAAGCACAGAGTGCATGGCTCTCCAATCTTCAACCCAGCTCCAGGGGCAGGGAGTCTGGTTTATCCCCATTTTCCAAATGCAAAGTAAGATTTGTTCTTGCCAGAGAAGGCCATCAAGGATTATGAGGAAAGAATTCCTAAACTGTCCCTCCCTGGCCTTGGCAGGTTACTGGACATTCATTCGAAGCCCCAGGAATCAGCATGACCCCAGACCCAGTCTACCTTCAGAATCTGCCTCTTACAGGGCGGCCTCCAGGGCTGCCTCCAGGGCTGCTCCAGGGAAGTGAGGAGTGACGTGCAGGCAGGTGAGTACTTCCGGGTGATACAATCACCACTTTTAAGTAGAGAGAGGGCAAGGTGATGCCGAAACTCCCCTTGCCCTGAATTTTTGGCGGCACTGAGAGAACAGGGATGAGTAAGTGTGTCCTGCCTGGTAAAGAAAGTAGTTCTCCATCCTGGTGAACATTAGCATCGCCCGAGGAACTGCCAAACCCCAGATTTTCAGGCCTCTCTTGCAGAAGCTCCTAGGGATCCCGAGTCAGGAGGGCAGAGGCAAGGAATGCGTGTTCTGAGGAGCATCCTGGGTGATTCTGACATGGAGCCAGATTTGTGAACCAAACTGCAGTCCTGGTGACAAGCTGAGAAGAATGTCAACTTCAGTGAAATGAAACAACAACAAAAACAGTGTGTTTTGTTTTGTTTTGTTTTGTTTTTTAACTGAGCACAACCAGCGGTATCAGAGAGGAAGGTATTAGCTGACATCTCTCAGCTGCTCAGTCCGTCCGAGGCACTGAGGTAAGCACTTTATATAGATTACCTCATTTAATCGTGATGATAAATTTATGAGGTACTACAATTATTATCCCTCTTTTACCAATGACGAAACCAGGGCTTAGAGAAGTTAAGTAATTTGGCCAACGTTAACCATTAATTACATTAAAAATATTCCAGGGAATATAAATAAAACCTGAAAGGGACTAGTAAAGTATTTATGAAATTGAGACTGACTCTTCCATTAATCTGAGCTTTTGAGGCACATTCTTGAACTCTGGTTATTGAATCCAACCGAAGTTTGGCTTTCTCCATTTCTAAAGTGGGTGCAGACTGACCTCATTCTCTGGAATCGGCTTGCCTTCTTGAGGTGGTTCAGAAGTGTGGAGGGTGTACTTCATGGTGTTTGAAAAAGGCATTTATGCAAAAACCTGGTCTGAAGTCAAGTTAAATTTCATCTGCGAACAACCTCGGTTTAAATTAAAGCAAAAGCAGTGAAGCATTGACCTGGTTTGGAGGACTTGTTAGATAATCACACTTTGGAAATGTTTAGATGACTTTAAAAAGGTAGCAGAACCAATTCCTGGTTGACCAAGTACGTGTTTATCCTGTTAGATTTAAGTGGGTTCTAAAGCCTTGAAAACAAATATTTCCTAGCTGAGAACAGTCCTGGAGGAAGGCTGTCTTGGCACTGGAAAGATTTCCTAATATAACCCCAAATCTGTAAAGCTGTAAATAAATCATGCTTTAATACCACCAAGGCTTCGCCTGTTAAGAGCTACATAGGTGCTGTTTACCAGGGGCCAGATTTCTAAGCACTGACAAATGGAACAGTGGCCTCTCCATACTTGTGTGGCACCTCCTTAGGAAATCCAGTGCCCTCTAGTCCATCAGATCCTAAGCCACCATGTGTAAGAAAACCATTCTCCAAGGTAGGCTTTTGGCAGCTGGAACACGGTCAGTGGGTACTTTAAGAGCCCACTTCAGACGAGCAGGCAGAAGCTAAAATTTATAGGAAGCTCCCTCAGGATAGACAGGTTCTTTAGAAAGGCAAAAAATACTAGTCCAATAAAAAATAAAATCAGAAATAATACTACTTTGGTTAAGCCAAGGTAGAGCAGAAGGCTTTCTAGAGTCCCCTAGATGTCTGGGAATGTTGGCTGATCCTAGGGGACCTGAGGATTTTTCAAAAGAGATAAACCCAGAGATGGATTCCTTGCCATGATCTTCATTCCTATTTATTATATTTAAAAATACAATCAAGGCATCATTTTTTCATTCCCAAGTGACCAACAGAAGTGCCAGAGACATCCGATGTTAAGAGATGGTATCATTCTGGCAGCATTTGTGGTAGAGAAACATGAGCTTTGGAATCTCGCAAATGAATCTGCTTTTTCAATTCTAGATTGCACCCCTTCAAGTGTGTAAGTTTATGTCTATTTGCATCTCTAATATTAACCTTTTGATCAGTGAAAACAGAGACAATAATGCCCAGTTTTGAGGGTTCTGATACAGCCATGCTACCACTGCATCTACGCACTGCCGGCAGTGAGTAGCTAGCTGCTCAGTTAACGCCAGTTGCCTTCCTTGGTTTCCTGAAATTCTTCGCCTTCCATTTTCACAAGGCTGCTGCCTGCCACCGCAGCTAGGTGCCACATCTGAGGTATCCAGAGAAAAGAACTGAGTGTACTCCTGAGGCTTCAGGGTTATGGAAATAGTAATAGACTTAAATGAGGTGACAAATTTGAACCAGGACTGAGCAAAAATATTCTCCTGCAAAAGCTTCCATTCCATTTTTCTCTCCTCTCAAATTACTCCGAAAAGTTGCTTTTGGTTACAATATAACGCTTGGAATTTTTCTGTTAACATTTCACGTCTAGTTGATATTCAGCCATTTTTTAAGGCATCTCTGGGATGAATATATGTATATGTATTTTCAAGTATTTTTAAATAAGTGTGATGCATTTTACTTCTCACAACAACTTCTAACATATGTTATTCAACTCTGCGTTCCCAATTCATCTTCTTCTGAAAAAGGGAAGAAAAAGGAATTACCTCAGGACTGAGACAAGACAGGGAAAACTTCCACTCTAGGAAAATAATATTAGATTTGACATAAATTAGATGCTTGCCAGTAACTCAACCACACCTGTCAAATAAGACGTTAAAATATGAAATAGAATATTAACAAAAGTCAGTTTTGCTGGTGATTAAGCGTAAGATCTAACTGTCTTGTAACCGAAAAGAAGGGGAGTCTGAAGGCAGATGTGTTTTAGTTGGAGCAGAATTTATTCCTTTTTCAAAGAGATTTACCAATGGAATTTTCACTGGACTTTTTTTCCCCCAAGTAGCCTTTGGAAATAAAGAAAAAAACTGTAGCTCATTTCCCTGCAAAAAAGAGTATTTAGTTTTCAATACTCTCGTTCAATAACACCCTTCAAAAGTTATTGAATGCAAGTGCAAAGACAAACAAGAAAACAATCTCAATATAACGCGATAAGGGTTTCTATAATTGTATTAGGGCTCCGTGGGATTAGCTCCGAGGACGTCTGACCCCAGAGCACAGTGAGAACTTGAACCTTCCTTGAACCTGGGCTTCATTCCCCTAGGACATATGCAGATTCTGATTCTCGAGGTCTGGGTGGGACCTGAGATTCTGCATTTCTTCCCAGCTCCCAGGTGCTGGGGCTGCCTCTGCTTTCCTGACCACACTTGGAGTGGCAGGGATGTAAACAGCACTGCTGGCTTAGGCCTGCTATTATATATATAGCCTCCCGGAGAGTTTGTCCCCAAAGCTCTAAAATAGCATAGAAAAAGTTTGTCAAATACAGGCAGGCCTGTGTTTGTAAATAAGTCTTAGTCATATTAACATTGGGGAAAAAAAATGTGCTATTCATTTATTTTTCTCTTTGTATCTACAAATGTGTGACCTTCAAATACAGGAGGAAAGTTGGCCAAGTGAATTACATTCTCTTTACCAGGATTTTCTAGCCCTTTGGGTTTTCACTTCAAGCCAGATGCCTGGCACTGTTTTTCTCGGCCTGATTTCCCTCTTTGTGCTGGGCTGACAAGCCAGATTTGCTTTAAAATATTAGGTAAAAGCTGAAGTAAGTGTTGACTTTAAGAAAACACGGGGATTTACTGATATGAAGCCTCCATCATACGCCCTTTGGAAAGAGATGTATAAATAGATACAATGCTTTTCAGGAGCAATCTGGTAATATATCTTATCAGCCACATGACAGTTTTACCTTTTAACCACACGAATGTGTACTAAAGAAGTTCCAAAATATAGGCAAAAGCTTTCTACCCAAAAATATTCATCACGATGGTGTTATTACTCATAGCAGAAATTTGGAAACATGCCCGAGTTCTAAAAATGAAGTAATGGTTAAATGCGATTTAACACAACCACTTCAAGGAATATTATTTGGTCTCTGAAAAATGTTTTTGAAGCGGTTCTTACAACGTGCAAAATACTGACAGTGTCATACTAAGTAAAACGCAGTATCACATGGGCAGTTATGAGAAAAGAAAAAAAATGCACTTGTATACAGACATGTTACATGTGCTACGTGGTGCCACTTTATTGCACAACCCCAGAGAGTGTCAGTCACGTGGCAGTTTATGTGGATGGTGCTTCCTGGAGTGGCACGATGTGCAACCTTCATAGCAGAGTGTGGCAACCCTGTGTATAACCTACAGATGGAAAGAGCCAGGAATGAGTACCCCAGATGTCAGTGGTCATCTGTCTTTGAAAAACAATCGTGTGTTTTATTATTTCCTGAATTTTCCAAATTTTTCTATAATGAGCATGCTCGCTTTCAGAAGCGAAAACAATAAATAACAATTCGATTAAAAATTAAAGAAATAAACAGACCTGACAGTTTGTTCTTCCATCATTTCTTTGTTGGATTTCCCTCTCAAAGGAGATCAAAATGTATTCTCCAGATCTTATAATAATGATTGTTGAGGTTCGTTTGAGTAAATTGAAGGAAGGTTTTCCCTTTATTTTTCTTTTTTCCCTAAAGACACATGGATTTCTCTCTGAATCATGGTTAAAACACACACACACAAAACAAACAAACCAAAAAACTTTACTGAATACCAGCTATATGCCAAGCAATCAGAAGTACGTTTAACATGACTGATCTCATGTAACCTTAGTTCTGTACTGTAGGTAATATTACCATCACCATTTTATAGACCAGGAAGAGGAGGGGAAAAAAAAAAACAGACTCGCTGGTTTGACCATTCTCTCTTGACTTTTCCATTTTATTTCATTCTGGATGATTGTGGGTGGGAGGCCACATTAAAAGGGTGAGTCTGGGGGAAAAGGTGCACTGAGGAATCTCACTTGTTTTAAGAAATTAAGAGCCACTCTAAGAGAACAAAAGGAGTTGTTTCCAGCCTGCGAGGATCAAGGAGAGTAAAGGAATTGTCAAAAAGGGGTTGGAGAAATTGTCAAATTGGCAGTTGGAGAAAGCCTGATAGTGACATTACTGAGAGAGCTGGACTTGGAGACAGAAGACAGGGTTTAAATCCCAGCTCACTTCTTACTAGCTGTGGGATCTTAGACAGGTCCCTACCCTTTCTGAACCTTAGTGCTTCTACAAGGTTATTTAGAAGCTCAGAGGAGGGGACAGAAGTATCTCTCTGAGGTCACTGAGGGTGGTCAGAGGAGGTGGTACTAACCTGCTGCCCTCCTCTGTACACCGTGGACACACAGGAAGCATCCTACCCAACCAGCAGTCTGAAATTTCGCGCTTGGTAGTAATTAGAGATCTCATTTAACAAATCTATTTCTATTGGTGAGAGTCTGAGTACTGATACTGGCAGGCTTTCAGCACGGAAGGGCTGGAGCAGAAGGCAGGCAGAGACTGCTTCTAGAAGACTTGTCTGAGCCATGGAAACTTTGGGGTGAGCCCACTTCTCTCCATCTCAAACACCAAGTCATGAAGCCTCTGTCTCCTGAATGACCTTGCCTGTATCATTCTATAAGTTTTTATTAGCTGGTCAACAGGAGGAATCTCCTATGATTTAAGATGCATATTTTCAACTGGCTTTTATGATGAGAGTACTGCTATAAAATTTTCCTATTCCTTTTTGCTTGAAAAGTTAAACAAAAGGGGGAAGGGATAGCTCAAGTGGTAGAGAGCATGCTCAGCGTGCATGAGGTCCTGGGTTCAATCCCCAGTGCCTCCTCCAAAAAGAACTAAATAAACCTAATTACCTCCCTGCCTAAAAAAAAAAAAATGCTATGAAAAGTTAAAATATTCTTTAAAAAAGATTCCTGAAGAATTTTTTCTCTTAAAATATCTTTTCATAATTATTTCATCATATTGACTGAAGTGATTTAAATAAATCTTTTAAAAATTTAACTTGTAAACCTGAATTCAAACTCAAATTCAGATTCAAAACTCAGCACATCTCTGCTTCATAGATGATATGTGAGATTCAAAATTCAGTTTTGCTTTCTTTTTATCAGACCCGTTTTTAAAAAACAGAAAATTTGCTCAAGTCCATAGCTCTGCCCTTCTGATTTCTAAATTTAGCTGCCGGGTTTTAGAAGAATTTGCATACTCTTGAATAAATGCCACTGAAGGGGAAAGTGGTTTAGTAAAACTACTTACTTATATGCAGATCCCCTCCTAAAGTGCCCTGTGAATAGCTTTTATTAAGGAAGATTAAAATTGCTCATTATCCCAAAATAACTCCGGTGCATGTGATGTTATAAAAAAAAGCACACACCGTAATCAGTTTGACATTTTTGGAATTTCGAAAGGTAATTAGGCTCCCCCTCTTGGAAAAAAAAAAAAAATCTGCTATTGTGAGCATTTCCAGTGAAGCCTAGCCCTGGTTTTCATAGATCTTGAAGCTTGCATGGGTTTATCTCTAAAGTCGGTGATGCTAGTTCATGGTCAAACACAGGGGAATTCGCCTTTCAAGGGCAGGTTGATGACACAAACTAGAAGGGTATCTGAGAACAGACACCTGGGAAATTCACTGCAGATGCCACGCTCCGGTCTATCCCAGCACGTTGTGATTAAATGGAGCTCTGGAGTCCAACATTTCTGGAATCAAATCTAGTCCGCGTGCTAGAATATAGCCTCTGGAAAGCTACTTTGTTTTTCTTGTCTCAGTTTTCTCCTCTATAAAAGGATGGTAACTAAAAGGGCCATATGTCCCAGCTTGCCCTTGAGAACCTCTATTTATGCTTGGTGTCGGATCTAATTATTAGTAGCGGATCCTTTCAACTCTGAAAAGTGTCCCGGTTTGCATGATAAATTACTAACTAACTTTAATGCAAACCCTGGTGGGGTTGTTAGGGGGATCTGCTCAGCACGAGTCCTGGCACATAATTAGTACTGAACATATCCTGTGAAATAGGAGCCCTCCTGCTGACCTCCCTCCTAAAACTATGGTGAGGACCAAACTCATATTCCATACAAAGGACTAGCATGTGGCACATTATACGTGCTCAATAAATATTAGTTATTAGTACTCATTTTGTGGTATTTTACTTACCCTGAAATACCTGTGAGTTTGGAGTTCACACATGGCTAGCTAAGTGGAAGCAGTCATAAAGGCTTAGAGATGGAATTATAGATGAACTTCTACGTGATCTGAGCACCAATTTCCAGGTCCAGCAGGTCCATAACAGGTGGGCATCTTTACCTGGAGAGTCTCTATCCATAGCCTGAACCAAATGTTCAAAAGGCTTTATATCTACAAAAGGTAAAAAAAACTTGATTTCCTCAACGTCTTTTTTTTTTCCCTGAAGAATAGTCAGTTTACAATGTTGTGTCAATTTCTGGTGTGCAGCGTAATGTTTCAGTCATACATACACATACATATATTCCTTTTCATATTCTTTTTCATTATAGGTTACTACAAGATATGGAATATAGTTCCCTGCACTCTACAATAGAAACCTTGTTGTTTATCTATTTTATAGATAGTAGTTAATATCTGCAAATGTCAAACTCCCAATTTACCCTTCCCACCCCCTTCCCTTCCTGGTAACCATGAGTTTGTTTTCTATGTGTGTCAGTCTGTTTCTGTTTTGTAAATAAGTTCATTTGTGTCTTTTTTTGTTTGTTTTTTTTAGAGACCACATATAAGGGATATCATATGATATTTTTCTTTTTCTTTCTGGCTTACTTCACTTAGAATGATGATCTCCAGGACCATCCATGTTGCTGCAAATGGCATTATTTTACTTTTTTATGGCTAAGTAGTATTCCATTGTATAAATATACCATAACTTCTTTATCCAGTCATCTGTCGATGGACACTTAGGCTGCTTCCATGTCTTGGCTATTGTAAATAGTGCTGCTGTGAACAGTGGGGTGCATGTATCTTTTTGAATTAATGTTCCCTCTAGATATATGCCCAGGAGTGGGATTGCTGGATCACATGATAAGTCTATTTTCAGTTTTCTAAGGAATCTCCATACTGTTTTCCATCATTAGCAGACCTGAATGGCAAGGTGGTTGATCCTGACTCATATTCAGTTGGAATATAACAGAGAAGAAGCTCTTTGGATTGTACCCTAAGTGTTCTTCTGACTAGTCGTCTTTATGTCAGATGGCTTTATATATCTTTAAATAAAATTATGCTTAAAAATACCACATTAAGTCTTTTAGTTTCTGGTCTGGCAGGCCAGGAGCTTGGAAGTCACCCCTACATCCTCACTACCTCACAACTGAACAAATTGAAAGATCAGTAACTCCTTTTAGGTCCATCAAACAAGTCAGGTCACAGGACAAGCCACTGCCCCCAAAGCAGAGACAGAGAGGAGGATAGAGAAAATTATAACTGACTGGAACAGAAACCCAAGAATGAGAACCACCATGGAACCAGCACTGGAGAAGAGCCTAAGCTGTGATGGAGGAATTGCTGGAGGCTCAGTGTGGACACTATGAGAGTTGTGAACTCCAGAGGGAGTACTTGTCGAAGGCACAACTATAAAACTCCTAGAAGAAAACAGGAGGCGATCTAGATGACTTAGGGTATGGTGAGAACTTTCAGATAGAACACCAAAGGCATAATCCATGAGAGAAATAATTTGTAAGCTAAGACTTCATTAAAATGAAAACTTCTGCTCTGCTAAACACACTGTGATGAGAAGGAGACAAGCCACAAACAGATAGTAAATATCTGCAAAACACATATCTGTGAAAGGACAGTTATCCCAAATAGGGAAAGAACTTAAAATTCAACAGTAAGAATAAGAAAGTTAAAGATTTTATTAAACCTTCACGAGTATACCTTCTCTGATGCTTTTTCTTTCTTTTTACAGATCCAAGTTTATGATGTCATTTCCTTCTCTCTAAAGAACTTCTTTTAACATTGCTTGCAGCACGGGTCTACTGGTGACATTCCCTCAATCTTTGTTTGTCTGAGAAAGTCCTTCACTTTTGAATGATGATTTCTCAGGGTACAGAAATCTAGGTGGTGGTTTTTTGCTTTTGTTTTTGTTTTTCTCTCAACATGTTATTTCACTCCATGGTTTTTGAGGAGAAGTCAGATGTTCTTCTCTGGCTTCCTTCAAGATTTTTTCCTTTATCTTTGATTTTCTGAAGTTTAAATATGATATGGTGAAGTTTTATTTTTTTGTGTGTCCTCTGAGTTTCCTGGAACCGTGTTTGGTGTCTGTGAATGGTGACATTCATTTGGAGAAATTCTCATTATTGCTTCAAACACTTCTTCTGCAACTTTCTCTTTTCTCTCCTATTTGTGCTCACATTGCACATAGGTTACACCTTCTGTAGTTGTCCCACAGTTCTTGGATATCCTGTTCCATTGCCCTTTTTAAATTCTTTTTTCTCTTTATGTTTCCATTTTCCAGCCCAGATGTGGCCAAGTAACTACAGAGTGAGGAAGGGACTAGGGATTCCAAGTTTGGAATTGTCCACCTGGAGGCGTAGGATGACGCTCCAGGAAATCAAGGGGAAGGAGGCTTGGGGAATTCTCCCGTTGACAGAGAGGGTCATGACAGACAGTGAAAGCATACAACTCAGAACGTAAAGATTGATGAGTAAGACCCAGTGTCTCCTGTCCCCCGTCACCCCCAAGCAGTCATATATTTTCTATAATTAACTTTTGCCAAAATATATGTGGACATGTGTGCTCACAATAATATAGCCATCACCAACAGATCTGCTTAATTCTTTTCAAATAGCAAACATAAATTCACCAATGTGAAATTATTCAGCTTCCCCCTTTTCAATTTTTTTGTTTCTTCATGAAGAATGAACTAGAGTAATCTGAATTCTTAGGACTATGAAAGTCTATCTTTTGGAGACTACAAAACGAAATCCCCAAGGTTAAGTTTTCATGCACAAACAAGGTCATGAAGCTGGTTAGTTACAGTTGGGACAAAAAACAAAGTTCCTGACCCTCGGTCCAGATGCCTTTTTCCTGCACCAAGAATTGCTTTAACTCCTCACTACACATTACCTAGTGATGTAGCTGAAAACACCAGCACATTGTATTATCATTCAGAAAATTAGATGCTAATGTTCTCAAGAATCTCATTCAATAGGCAACACATTTTTTTTTTTTAAAAGAAACAGCTGATGTGACTTATTCTAATTAGCTAATGAGTCTGAGCCTGTAATTCCTCTGTCAGGCCCTCAGGCTGAACTGTTTGTATTTTCAAGTTTTATAACACAGACTTGTTCTGCAGGAATTGTATGTTTCATGGGAGGATTGAGTTCTTGTTTACATAGAGGGAAAGTAGGCTGATTTTCTCAGCAATCAGAAATAGATGCATGCTGCCAGGTAGGGCAGAGAGAGTGCAAGGGGTAGATTGCAGGAGGAGCTGGACCACTCATGAGTATTTCCAAGTAAATTATAGGAAATATTATAATCTAGGTCACTGCAGAAATGCTCCGAGATCCTCACTTCCCGAAATGCACCTCTTCAAGTCATTCACATTGTAGCTAGAATGATTTTTTCTAAATCACACATCCGATCAATTTTCAGAGACTCCTGAATGATCTGAGGATAAATTTCAAACTGCATAAATGTGTGTAAGTCCCTGCATGGTTTAGCCCCTGTTTATCTTTCCAAGCTAATCGCTGACCACCTCCCGTTTGTGGACCTCTCTCCATACAGCCATAGCTCCCCGGCTCCCAAACTCCACCAGTCCCCCTATCCACTCACCCAGGCTGTATGCCCTCAGATCTATTCTTTGCCCTTCCCCTGCTCTGCTCTATAATGCAGGGGTTCCCTCATCCTTTGATCCCTCACAAGCTGTGGTTCTGGGTGGGTTTCCATTTTGGTTCTGCCTTGGGGTCACTGCTGAAAGACAGAAAGGCTAGGGGATATCTCCTCCTCTGCGTCTGTCTGGGAAGACAAGCTTGGCAGAAGATGCCTCTCTTCCTTAGCTGAAGCTTCTACGGGATGGGCCTGGATTGATCCCAAGATCCTCCTGTTGACCTTGGTCCTTGGGTCCAGTAACACTGCTTCTTCCTTTTAAAATGGGATAGTGGCTCCCTGCTACTGCTACTCTCTGGCTTCTCAGCCTCTCCCACCTCTTAGGAAACTAATTCCCCACATTAAATCCCTCTGATTGACTTCGCCCTGTCCTTAGGAAAAAACTCAGCCCCATAACCTGATCAAACTCTTGGGCTCTGCTCAAGATCCTGACCTGACTTGCTACTGTGGTCCTCGGTGCTCCCTGGGTCTGTGCCTAGAAAGCCCTTCTCCCTCCCGTCTGCTCATGGTTCGCCCCTTCTCACAACTGAAGTCTCAGCTCAGTGTCACCTCATCCATGAATTCTTCTCTGACCACTTCTAGGACAGCAGCTCCCTTCCATTCACCGCCATCTCCCGTTTGTCTTCATGGCACAGATCATTATCCGACATGACTTTTCTCTTGGTGGACACTAAAAGGGAGCTCCAGACACACCTTAGTTACCTAATCCATCTCCATATCTCCAGCAGGCAGAGCAGTCCCTGGATCATGGCAGGAACTCCATAGACATTTGTTGAACAAAGGAATAAATGGACTGGCAGGCACTGCGAAAAATGCTTTCCATAGATTAACTCATTGTCATCATCACAGCGACCCAACGAGGTAGGTGTCCCATTTCCTCATTTTAGAAAGTGTAAGCAGATAGCCCATGTCCCAGGCCCAGGGAGGGGTGGGCCCGGGCTCTGATTCAGGAAATCTAGCTGCAGAACCAGGAATGATAACCTGTGTGTTACACAGCCTCTTACTATGATGCAATCTCTTAGAAAATATTTTAAATGACAATGAGTAATAAAAGTATAAACTAGAATCCAACATGTCGCTCTCATTGTGCAATTAAGCCCACCAAGGTTACAATCAGGTGACTGGGGCTTGTCTCTGTCCAGACAAATTTAAACATGATCTGGCAATGCCAACCACTTCCTTTCCCTGGGGGCCAGGCAGCTTCCTTTGACAGTCTCTGTGTGCTACACCTCAATTTTAGAAAACTAAAAATGTGGGGAAAAAACACATATACTTTAAAGGTATGGAGATACAGGCATTGACAATACTTTGTAAACCATAAAGTGCAATCAAATAAATATAAAGAATCCAAAACATTATTAAAAATAACCATCAAAGTAAGACAATAGATTACAATGATTACTGATAATATAATATTATACAATTATCAGACTATGCACTTGACTTTATTAGAAGGCTAAGATGTGAAAAAACAGTATCTTTACTGGAAGAATGACACATCCCATATCTTAGTCCTTGACCATTTGAAGGACAATGCATAAATATATACATTTGCCTGTAAAGTCACAGTGCTTCATTTATATGCCTGAAGAAATGTGAACTAATCTTTCCCCATTTTCCTATCTCCCCAGTACTTTATCTCTGCCAGAGCTAACTATAATATCCTTCCCCTTTTCTCAAATTTGCTTTGAATTAGATATACCCCCAAACGTTTATAAATGACATGAAGATTTCAAGAATGGAAGTAAGCCATATAGAGGAAAAATGATATTGTCCCCTTTAAAAATACAGTAATAGGTTTCTGGAAATGGCCCCAGAGATATTTCACAACGTATATTACTGTCAACAATCATTCCTAGGAAACAATCCTAATTATTTTCATCTTTGATTCTAAGGAAATGCTATTTCTCACTATTTCTCCACACACACACACCCACAACCATGTGAAAATTGCTCACAATGAACAGGAAGCAACTGTCAATATTCTCAGAAGATGCTGGGTCTGGAAATGCAGTTTCTGCAAACTAATTGTCCCTTACAGCATCAGTCCATTTGGACTGTGATAAAAAATATATATAAGAATGTACACCACGGACTAGGTAGCTTATAGACAGCAGAAATTTCTCTCTCACGGCTCTGGGGGCTCCAGGTCCAAGACCAAGTCACCAGCGTGGCTGCATTTTGGGCACAGCCCTCCTCCTCATTAGCAGGCAGCTCTCACCTTGTCCTCACAGGGTGGAATGGGTGAGAGGGCTCTGTAGGGTCTCTTTTATAAGAACACTGATCCCATTCACCAGGGCTCCACCATCAGGACCTAAGCACCTCCCAAAAGCCTCACCTCCAAATACCATCACGATGGGCACTGGGATTGCAAAAGCAGAATCTTGGGGGGACACAAACAGTCAGACCACAGCACTCAGTGGACAGATGAAAGGTGCCATTTCAACACTCAGTATGCTTACGAATCATCGTGGTGGTGAACACTTAATTCTTCCATTACCACTTTTCTCTGTTCTAAATATTGTACATTAATGCTAATGTTGGCATGTGCAGGCATGCTTTGGTTCTTAAAACTCTTAACACAAATGGTAAATACAGAGAGTAAGCAGAGTCTGTCTGCTTAGGCCACTGCCGTGTTTAGGGCTGCTGGTTCAAGTCCCTTTCTGGACCGTGCAAATGGAAGAGACCGAAAGCCGGCTCAGCTGTGAAGAACTCGTCCATCGGCCAAGTTGACCGTATTCCTTTGGTGTCCCCTCTTCCCAAGATGCCTGTCTTATCACCTCACTAGATCGTAATCCTTTCCAGTATCCCTGGCTTTTCCAGAAAACAACTCACCAACTCCTTCCATTAGAATACAAGGGTTTTAAAAAATTATTTTAGTATTTCCTACAAGACAGATTCCCTCCCAGTAAATACGTGTGACCTGAAAATCCCACCTAGGATGAGATATCACAAATTAAGCTTTTCTCTGACTAGCAGGAATAGAAATGGAGTGAAAGGGGGGAGCAAGAAAAAGTTCAGGGAGCTTACAGTCTCCACTAAATGCAAATTTGAAAGCAAAGGGTTGAACAGTCTCTTCAGCAAACAATTTATCTTCCCCTCATTGTTCTGGGATCATCAGGATTCACCTGCTCTATCCTTATCTTCTCTACTTCGGCAGGCTGACTGACTCATATTTATCAGGATAAAATAACGGAGATGCATAGATATTAGAGGCGCGCACGTACGTGTGTGCGTGCGTGTGTGTGCGTGTGTGTGTGTTGGGACGTACATCAAGTTTTCCCTGTCTAGGAGAATGTTTTAGAAAAACACATGATGAAAGTGCACGGTGTCTGGAATGAGTAAGTCACATCCTCAAGCAAAACGAAAACACACGCACATTGTTAACGTCGCCGGGCGTGAGATACTGAAATGAATACAAAACACATCTGTGTCTGTGGAGAAGAACTCAGGTCACTATTTGTAAAAACCAAGGGATGTGGGAGGGAGGGGGGTAGTTGGTAGTTCTTACACTCCTGTCAAAAAGCCAAAGCTACCAAAACGGGGCCACGGCTTATGATACCAGACGCAGCCCAGGGCTATCCAGGAGCTATGCCCCCCAACAGGGCGCAGAGACCCCGTGTAAGATCCTGCTCCCAAAATGGGGCTGCTTGACACTTGGGGTGTTCCCCAGGGATGGGCTTGAGGCCCCTTTCAGCCACGTCAGGGAAGAAAGTGGGATCTTGTTGTTAAAAGTCTCTGCTTCCAAATGGCTTTGGCACTCTCAAAAGCCACTTACAATGTAAATTGTATAAATGATTTGTCTCAACATTGTGGGTCAATTAAAATAAAAAAATTGTACAGCTTGCACGCCAATAGTTTCGTAGAAAAGGAAAAGAAAACATTTTCTTGGCGAATCCAGCCTTCAAAAAGGTAATTTTTGTTTTCGAGCCATGAACACCATTCACAGAGAAGAGACACCATCCCCTGTGGTTGCAACATTAAAGTGAAATGTGAGAGGAGGCAGCAGAGTTCCCTCGTGACTACATCTTCCCAAATTATATCTGATCTTCTCTAAGCAGAAAATGGTACTTTTTCTGACCATCCTCTTCCTTATTTCTTGCATAGCCCTTGAGGTAGGTATTTGGTGTCCCCACCTTACAGATGGAGAAGCTGAACAAGGCAAGGTCTGCCATTTGCCCAAGATCACATTGCTGGTAAAATCCCTGTGGGCTTTGCAGTGACATCACGTACATTCTGCCAAGATGACCTACCCGCTGAGATGACTTGTCATGCACTTTCATATTTTTGTACTCTACCTTGTTCCACAAAGGCATTGAGGAGGATGACCGAACATTTGAAGGAAAGATTCCTTTTGTACCTTCTCAGTGCTTTCTGGAAGCAACTGTTCAGCAGAGTGGGGGTGGGGGATTATTGTAGAAATATCGGATTTAAGGTATATAGTGACTCAATTTTGCTCTCTTCTTTCACCACTGCCAAACAGAATTTCGGTTAAATAGCAACTACTGAAAGATGACGAAAGGGCAGAGCTGGCCAAGCTAATCTCTTAATTCTACATAATGACCCAAAATGGCAGAGCAGTGAATTAAGCCCGAGGTATCACTCTAACCTGTCTTCCATGGACTTTTACTAGAGCACAGCTATGCTTCAGGTCCGCCCCTTGGCCTTTCTCATCCCCTCCCTGAGCATCACTTTAGAAAATACAACTAGCCTAGAGGCGATGTGCCTCAGCTGGGATGAAGCTGTCTTTGTGTCTGTAGGAAGCCCTTCATTCACTAAAGAACAAGGGGAAAATAATGTCTTGAATTCCACTGCCCGTCAGATTGCAAAGTTTACTCCATGGTGACCTGCTAAAGAGAAGGTAAAGGTGGTTGCAGCCTAGAATAACAATTTCTGTACTGAGCTACAGGGTGTGTGTGTGTGTGTGTGTGTGTGTGTGTGTGTGTGTGTGTGTGTTTCAGCGCATTCTAAGCCCCTGTGTTCCATCATTGTGATTTTATTGTACTTAAAAAAAATTATCTACTTACTTTTTAAATCAGTCTTCCGCTGAACTATTAACACGAGAAAGTGGGAATTATTTCCTGTTTCTCTCTGCATCTTCAGGCCCAACATGAGACCAGCATTCCATACATATTTGGGAGCTAGGAAGAAGGTAAAGAAGAAAAATTACTAGAAAACACACATTAATGACAGACGGTGATGACTATAGCCTATAGCCATGAACCATTCTAAGATTGTAATACAGGAGTTTCAAAAGTTGCTTGTGGATCGTTGGTATAATTAATTCATCACCATTTCATGCAGAAGTAGTCTTGGGTCTGAGACAGTTTCGTGGTTTATTTAAGTGTCTACAATGTTCCGGGCACTGTTGTGAGCACTGGAGACAGAGGTGTAAGCAAACCAGCCCCGGCCTCTGTTCTGAATGCAACTTACAGCTTAGTGAAAGGACATAAATAAAAAATAAGGACACACACCAATAAAAGCAGTGACAAGTGTCCTAAAGGCAGTACAAATGGTGATGAGCTGAAAGGTAGGGGTCATTGCTTTGTTGGTGGACTCCTGAGAGACGACGGGTCAGGGGTTATTTTAGATGAGTTAACTAGGTAGACTTCAGGAATCAGCGTCTTCTGAGCAGAAATTCAAAGGCAAAGAAGAGACAGCCAGGGTGCTATCTGGGGGGACAGCATCCTGGGCGAAAAAGCAGTGCCTGAGGGGCAGAGTGGAGGGATGTGAAACAGGCAGGAGCACCTGAAGCAACATGGGCAAAGGAGAAGGTAGCAGACGTAAGGTCAGGTCACACTGGGCCATGGGCCCGCTGGGAGACATTTAGAGGTTCATCTTCACCCTAATATTCTTTATTACTTAATTGTGATTTCTCTGATCTTTCACATTGATAGCTTATTCCATTCCCAAGTTTCCCTTACTGTCTCTAAGCCTTAGGGACATCTCTGGAATGATCTCTCTGTTGACATCCTTGACAGACACACCAAACATCCCCACAAGTGTATCCCCCACCTCCCCCAGTTGGGCTATTCCATATTTCAGTGCCCCCCAACCACTAAGTGCTTTAACATGCCTGGAGCCGTACATGGACCTGCTGCTCCTAAAGGATAAATTCATATGCAGCCGCACACTCCCCTGGATAGTGTTTCACGGCAATCTTTGTTGAAATATATAAATATTAAATGCATAAAAGGGATGATGGAAATTACTTTAAGGCAAGTAGCTAGCTGCCATATTAGCAATAGGAAAAAGTTACGCATGTAAGTTGAGACACAGCAATTTACTTGGGGAAAGATTCTTCTATGGGTGGTTGAAAATAATAACCTTCACTAGTAGTGGAACCGCGTAGAGAAACTGCAAAGAGAATGAGATATATGAAGAATAGCGTTTATTTGATACCATACATTTTGAAATGTCCATGTCAAGGATCTGGTGGAAAACTCTCGAGGCAGCAAACTATGCAGGAATGCTTTTAGCCACTGCCTGCTGCTCAGCCTGACTCCTTGAACTTGCTTTCTCTAGAAGAAACTCCCTTCTGGCTGCTGGTACCTGCTCATCACATAGACTCCATTGGAAGCTTGGCTGGGACAGTCATCGGGAATAAAAAGGGCAGGGTGCACAACAGACATTTGGAAAAGTCAGGAAGGAGGCGTTGGGGGTGGGAATGGAAAATGGGAAGTCAAATAGTCAGGCTCTTTCCAACATTCGGACCACAGCGGTCAGTGGTCACAGGTATGTGAAGTACGTGTAAAAAAAATGAAATGAGAGTGGATGAGGCTCTCATGAGAGTTATCTCTCTTTTTAAAAATATTTGTTATTACTTTCCTTATAGCTAATAAACAAGCATGCATTATAGAACACAGCTGTTTGTTATTTTATAGAATTGGAATCACACTATACACAAAGCTCTGTAGTAACTACTTTATCACTTAAGGATTTAATATGATCATTTCCCCCATGTAATTAAATATTTATCTATATTATTTTAATGATTTTACGGAATTCTACTTGTAGGCATTTATTTATTCAATTTATCCTTATGGCTAAATATTTAGATTTTTTTTTTTCAAATTTTCCAATGACAGATTACACTGTGTTGAGAATTTTCGCATGTGTTTGATCATTTCATTAAAACTACTTTTCAGGTGTTGAATTTCTGGTCAGGATTCAGTGTGGAGATCCACTTTGAGCATCTTCTTCCTAAATACACACTGTTCAGTAAATCTCAATGGATTATGCCAGCAGTGTTTCAGCTAGAGATAAAAACCCATAAAAGCGGCACTGAGGCAGTGGGTGAGAAGTAAGAAGACAGCCCAGGTTCTGCTCTCGTGGGGGCTCACTCTTTAGGAAAGTGACACAGATACTCAGCAAAGACACACACCAACAACAAGATTGTATTAGAAGGTTACAGTTGTCCAAAGGCAATAGAAATTATCATATTGTCCAATAAACCTCCAGATGGGTTCTACCAACATACACTGACATCACAGGCACAAAGATGCTCACTTCCTCACATTTCTGCCCGAACTTCGCTACCTAGTGTTTCAACTAGTGTTTTAACTTCAATTAGTGTTTTAATTTACATCTATTTGATCACTAATCAGGTCATTTCAAATGTGTGTGTACATACATATATATATATATATATATATATATATATATATATATATATACAAAGTATATATTTTTATCTATTATGCACATTTTTCTATTATGTTGGTCTTATTGATTAGAAGAGCTCTATTATTATGTTACAAATATATTATTTTCCTTTTAATTTTGATGAGTTTTTTTTGTCGTTATTTTGCAAAAAATGTTATTTATGTGGCTAAGTCCATCAATCTTTTTTCATTATAGTCTCCTAATTTCATTTTTTGCTGAGACAAGCCCTTACTGCTCCCAGGATAACAAATACTTAGACTTATTTCTAGTTATTTTTATGGTTCTATTTTTTATATTTAACTCTTTAATTCATTTGGATTGCCCTGCTCTAATTTTACTATTTTCTACATTCCTAGCCAATTATTCCAGGACTATTTGCTATGAAAAGTTTTCCCTCCTGCTCTGAAGCATTACCACCATGGTAATATTTTAAGTTAGCATGTGTACCCAGGCCTGGCTGGATTTTCCATGCTGTCTTACAGATTTGTCTATTCTTCAGCAGGAACCACACCTTAGGTCTGCTCTGGGTTTAGCCTACTTTTGCTTGGATAAATACTGTGCTAGAAATGGGTCTTTCAAACTGACTCCCTTATCTGCCATCTTTTCCTGCTTTCAAATCTGAAGAATGATCATGAGATGCTTACTAACTTGGTCAGGGAGGGAGGAGCAGGGGAAAGTGTGAGAAGAAAAGAAAAGGAATTAACATTTTTTTGAGAATTTTTGCTTCCTGTTTTGCACAATGCTGCATGTAATAAAATTCTTTAATCTTGAAAACAATAGGACTATCAGCATTCCTATTTTGCCAATAAGAACGGTTAATTAAATTACTCAAGATGACACAATGGATGAGAGGAAGAATTAGGATTCAAACTAAAATCTACGTCACTTCAACTTTCATGCAACTCACGGGCACCTAGTGAAAGGTATGGGGGAGGGGACCAACATCCCTGGGTGCTGGTCCATGAAGGACTGTGAGGATAGTCACTGTCACCTCCAGTGCCCTTGCAGAGAGAGGGCTCAGAGCCATGACGTTGCCTCCAGATGCCATCTTCCCTTGCTATGCCAGTGTCTTCCCACTGGATCACACAAAGGCAGGCTGTTGTACACACAAGGTAAACTTAGAGTTCATTTCCAGCAGCCCCTCCCCCCATGCCCTGTCCCCTCCCCAAATATGTGTTTTCCTTTCCATCTGCCGTAATCGTAGAAACTTCCTACCACTATCCCCAGAATTTCTTTTATGTTCAGGCTCTGTCTCCTGAAACATTCTGTTTTACTTGAATATGAGGTGGGGCTGGAGGGAAAACCTAACCTTAGCTATGTGACTTTGGGTAGTTTTTTTTTTTTTAAATATCACTAAGTTTTTCACCTGTAAAGTAAGAGTAAGAGTTTCTATCTTGTGAGGGTAAGAGGTATCATGAGATAAAGTGCTTGGAGCACATCTAACTAGTAGAGGGTTCAATTCATGTTAATTACTGTTACCGCCATTATTATTATGTATTGATACCATGAAAAATGGGAGCAAAGCTACCAGGAATGGGGCGCTGGCCAGGTCAAGTCAGTTAGAGGAAAACATTAAAGGACTCTGGAAGCTTAAGAACCACGTGGAGTTGTAAGACCTTGAAGAACAAATCTAAACTACGGGTGAAAGACTCAGGAAGAGAGACAGGAGAGAAAGCAGAGGAACGGGCTACACCCGAAGCCAAATGAAGTCTTCCCTCTCGGAATTTTCCTAAGCCTGATGTCTGTCAAAAGAGGAAAAGTTTTGATTACCTCCCAAAAGACCCAGTGCCTTCCCTTCTAGGATTTGCAATCACTATTGTCTGTCCTTAGGAAGCTGATCTGGGGTCTGGGAAGCGGTGGGGAGGGAGGCAAAAGCACCAGAGGCATCTCCACATCCATTCACGCTTCCCGCCTTCATTCAGTGAACAAACATTCATCAGAGACTGGGTGAAAAGGAAGTGATACTCTGATGAAAAAGTAACAGGAGACCCTGATCAATGCACAACCTAGTGAGAAAGAATGAAAAAAAAAAATAGGTAAGTAGATACAGTGCAGAAACTTGTCTGAAATGTGCAGTCAGGGATAGAAGAGGACTCATACAGAGGGCACTCACCCAGCACTGAGGGTCAGACAAGGTATTAGACGATGTACAGCGGAAATTTTCACCGGTGTCTTGAGAGTTTATATTAGGACCCACCAAAGAAAGCTCTGATGTTGCTTCAGTAGAGAGCTTCAAAACCCTTTCCCATAAAAGAAGAAATGCCAGAGATTAAAGCCAGCTCAAATTTGGCCAAGTGACACATTATTAATCCTATGGTTTCTGAGCAGAGATCTCACTAGAACATATAACAATAATTCATCTAAGGGAATTATCTTTCAGCAGAAAATCAAAACTGCACATGTTTTCAGCATGCACTTTTTAAAACAGGAAGAGGGGAAGAAAAGAAAAAAAAGATTAAAAGGAAGGAAAGAAAAAAGAAGGAGAAAAGAAGGGAAGGGAGGAAGGGTCTGTATTTATTATATCCTGGTGAGGCTGGCACTTGAAATTGGAGGAGTGTTTATGGCAATACAAGCGTAACATTTGGGCATATTCTATAATCCCTACAAACCGGGGAGTTCAGCAGTTCCTCCCATACCCCAAGGTTTAAGTGAAATCCACAAATGTCATAAAGAATCAAAGACTCTCACCCCCAAAGGACTCAAGGTGTTTTTCCTATTGAAGTGGAACGTGTAATATTCAGTGGGTGCCTCTATTAGGTTGGTGGGGGAGGACTCATTGTAGTTATCGGGTTATCAGCCTATTGAGGGATTGGCTGACCTCCACCAAATTCCTTTGAGTCAAAGAGGAAGTGATACATTAACAGGAAAATATCTTCCTGTCAATTTCTTTAAGCATACACATGCTTTTCTATACGCTAATTACAAACATCTCAACATGTGGGCTATTGACTATTTCAAAAACAAAATTCAACAGAAAAATACTTATCATTGTCCTAATACCACCTTCTAAAGGAGATGATCATGAAAATGACTCTTGTTTTGAACTTTTTTGTTTCTGATTACCAGAAAGAAACTTGATAAAATTGCCTCAGAAAGAGGTCTTCCTCGTATAGCTGTGTGGAGAAGTAGGGTATCAGGAATCTCACCCATGTGGAACCCAGGCTGGGGAAAGCCGAGCATCTAGGATTTATGAAACAGAAGGAACTGCAAGGGATCTGGACCAGATGACTGGAGGACCAGGTCATCTCCTTCTGTTCTCAGTGGCAGGAATGCTGATCATTTTTCTAGTGCCCTACCGCCAGGACCATCCTGAAATTCCCCTTTGTGTTTCCTTACTCCTGTTTTTATCTGCTTTCTCCTCTTGTGACCAATTCAGTGATTTACCTCATCATTTCTGAGAGAGAAAAATCTTACTTGCCACTTCTCTTACATAAGAAAAATACTGTTGACAAAGTCTCTGTCCACAAGGAAATTATATAGCTACACACACACCAATTAGCAAAACAGTCATTGCACTAAAGTTGAAACTTCACATTAGTGAGTCTCTTTAAAAATGCACATAGCTTCCCCCCATAAAATTTTTTAAGAGATAAATGACTACACTGGGCATGGTAAAACATACTGGAAATGAAATTGATCAGTTCTTAGGCAAGTGGATCCTTTTTCTTACTTTTGAGGTAAGACTTCTCTGCAGAGAATTCCCTCAATGCATTTATTTTCTTGTCCTGATAGCGTGCATAGAGTGCTGAATATTCACAGTTGTGTTACTTGCTTGGTGTTGCTAAAAATATTTTACTGTGTTATACTTTTGATCGTACGGTATATTTGATGTATGCAGCAAGGTATTTGATTAGGATGGATTTTATTCTAATTTTTCTTGCTGGGGGAGGGAGTTAATAAGAAGTATTTACTATTGATATGAGGAACAAAAAGGCTGCTGGGAATTGGTGATCAGAAAAACCACTGTCCATTCCAGTTTGGGAAAGAACGATTCCTAACCCTGCCCTGCTGAGTCTAAGTACAGGTTTCCCCCAAGATCTGAAAGCAGAGCGTTCTCATGAAACCTTTCGTAAGCTGAAACGGCGGAAAGCAAAGAAGCAATTACCTTAGGACACATCTTGCTAACAGATGCACAAAGTAAATCGAGACAAAGCACAGATGCTCTCCCAGACACAGTTCAAAGTGGTGGCGGCTTGATGCTGAGATGCTGAGTGTAGTTCCCAGGGAAGGAGTATGGAGGCACTGCTCTCAGTGCTCTGGGTGCTTGCTGCCTGAATGAATCTTTGCAGCAAAACAAACGCTATTCTCACTTTCCGCCTTTTTTCATAAAAGTGAAATTTTCTTTGGATTTCTTCTCATTGGTGAAAACAGGTACTAACGTAGGTCTTCCGTAAAAGCGAAGTGGCATAAAGCAGGTGATACCCGCAATCGGAAATGGTCAGGAAGAACAATAAAGATCCTACAGTAAAAATCACAAAAGGGATAAAGGTCTAGATACAACGTGGCCTCTGCCTTAGTCTTGTGGCCAAGAGGCAGAGGAATTCCAAGTTTTCAGAGAGTGGATTGGGAAACCGGTCGTGACACTGTGCTCCTGGGGGCTGACGTGGCCCCGAGGAAGGGGCTGTGGGAGAGAAGTTGGAGAGCTGTCATGAGGGGGCCCAGGCCAGTTTGCTGTGGCGTGCCCTGGGCTGAGCAGAGCGCCAAGCGGGAGGGGCTCCTTCCCCCTCACACCCACCAGGGCCACTGCGGCCTTGAGAGGGAGCAACTCTGTGATGGTGGCAGCAACAGGCACCAGAACTCATCTCCAAACATGTGGAGTTGGAGATGTCCACTCACAACGTCTGTAACAAATAAGGACTGAAGTGTTTTGCTACAAATGGAAGCAAGTGTGAATGACTTCCAGATTCCACCAAGTGGCAAGAAGAAACAGACGAGTTTTTGGGTATTCTTAAATACCAAGGACATTATTTCCTAATAACTGGGGTGGAGAGGAAAGAAGAAGAGAGAATGAGGTCAGATGAGTTCAAACTGCTGCCAATCTGGCCAGCGGGAGCTGTCTGATGTGTCCTTGGGTCACTGCAGAGAGGCCATATTTTGCACTCCGCAGCATAACATGAGGCAACCTCGCCAACAGGTAGCAAACAAACACTGATGCTGTACACTATAAGCTCATCCCACTGTGTCTCAAGATTCCTGGGAACCCAGAAAGATAAACTCACTAGAAGTCTAAATAAACGGAGATGTGATGATGTCAATGGAGTTAATTGAGTAGATGTGATGGGAAAACAAAAAGTACAAGCCAAGAGTTGCTGAAGGTATTTGGAAGTTTCACTGCATTATGATGGACACTGAGGTTATTTATCAAACAGCTCTCATTATTACAAATCTGTCTGGTATATTACATGATCGCATTGAATGCTGGAATTTTCCCAGGAGTCGAATCCTATGATTTTTATTCATTTATAATGAATTGAACTATTAACTTTAAAAAGACTTTGCAGAGAAATTTATATAGCTAATTATAAAATATCTAAGGACTAATTATTCATTTTGTGGAGAGCTCATTTCTTCTTTCTCTTATTACATACTCATTGTTTATGAGTTGATCAAAAGATGAGCAAAAAATGTAGAGACCGCAGAATAATGGCTCTTGAACTGCAGTTTTCTAAAGGTCATCTAAGATCTTTTTATTAATGCATATTCACCCATTCTCTGCTCCCCGCTCCACACCTCCAGCCCCCAATACCTGTAGGGACCTGACACTGTGGTCCTGGGAAAAGGGTAAGGATTCTGTATTTGAAATAAACACCCCAGGTGGATTCTGATGCAGGTGCTCCCAGGACAGTGCTTGGAAAAACACAGCAAAGAACTTCGATTAAATAGCTTTAACAGCTCTGCTATAAAGTTTAGTGAGAAACAGGGTAAAGGATTGCTTAGCCTTGTATTTCTATATAAGGTTATGTATATCCTTTTTATCTCCAAAATCAGGTAGGAAAAAACTGAGGAATTAAAAAAAAATCAGTGGTTATTAAAATGATAAAGAGAGATCCTAGTGGGCAGAAGAGAATTGCATCCTGCTCTTTCTGGGGCCTGCAGACCTCACATAATACAAACTCTGCACACAATAGGATGGCAGCCAAGTATAGATCATCTTATTTTCGTTGGCTACGGTGAAGCACCTTCAGTCCCGCTCAAATGTCCTGTGGTAACACACTCTCAGTAAAAATAACAGCTGCATATCTCCTAGCTTGATGTCTGCAACCCCTTGTTACAGAGCATTATAAAGCAAGACTTTCTCTTTCAGCTTTCTGTACTACAAATGAGCAGGCTTGCTTAAGAGAGAATTACAAGCTGTTGAATTAATTATACTCCCATTCTGCTTTCTCCCTGGAGCACTGGAAATACTGGTCCAAAGTTCTGCCTGAGAATAGAAGCAGAGTTTTAGAATTTCTGCTCACACATCAAAGTGTCTCAGTACCTTGGTGCCCCCCAGTAATAAGCCAGCATTCGATTCTGTTCTCCTTAGCTACTTAGACACTCTCTTTACCCATGCTGCTTAAACAACCCTGATCATGACAATAACTGGATCTACTGGAAGCATTTAATAGATACATAACTCTCCAGGCTGCAAGAGAACCAGGCAAGACCTTATGCACTTAAGTGAGGTTCGCATTGGAGAATATTTTCACTGCTTTTCATTGCGTTCAATCTGGCATTACTTTTAGGGGGACATGGGCTGTGTGGCATGAGTGGTGGGCTTCATCTTTAATAATTACTAACTTTAATTTATATTTATTCATTAATTCACAAAACAGGAAGTAGGATTTTTTTTTTTTTAATTAGCTCAAAATTCTGGACGTTTTCTTTTTTTTTCATTCAACAATCCAGAAGATTTCTGAGTTTTCAAATCGGATTATACCATCTTGTACACTCAAGTTTAGAGAGTGGATCGAAAAAGAGTTTTTATCAGTTGCCTGATTTAAAGGTGTTCTGACATTGTATTTTGTTTACTTATTAAGATTTTGGTTGAATACTTAAAATTGATTAATTTGCCATAGTCTGAGGTCAAATGATATTTCCCATTGCCTATTACATAAATGAAATCTAAGAATGTTTGGTTAGTGAATAAAAGATCTATTAGAATAAACCAAATTTGTAATACTAAAGTAATTGGTGTATGGTGTACAGCTTCTATGGAAATTATGTCATTTTCCAGTGCATAAAATATAGTCTTTTCTTAGGGTCCTCTGTGTGAAAAAAGAAAATGATGTGAGAATGCAGAAACAAAAAATTTGCATGCTTGTTTTTATATCCAGAATTATGTGCAAAAGGAAAAGGAGACATTAGGGGGAGGGCATAGCTCAGTGGTAGAGCACATGCTTAGCATGCAAGAGGTCCTGGGTTCAACCCCGGGGTACCTCCATTAAATAAATACATACATAAATAAATAAACCTAGTTACCCAACCATCCCCATCAAAGAAACAAAACAAAACAAAAAAGGAAAAGAGGACAGTGGACCCTGGGAACCAGCACAGATTCCCAATGCACACCCAGGTAATTCTGATACACTTCCCCTCAAAATATTCTGCATAAATTACTGCAGATAGAATTTTGAATGTATTTCTACGCTCACTGGAAAATAAAGCAAATCTCCTGTAGCCAAAAACACAAACACAAAGAACAGAAAACTGAAACCAGAGGAGACAGCTCTAAGCAGGGAATGGTGAGCGATCCGCAATAGGGAAGGGGAGACTGTCCTGCAGGCACATTCTTTATCAGAGCTCTGATTCCAAGATTAAACCTTCTGCTGGTCTTGAGATGGAAAAGCTAAATTTGAACATTTCCCATCAGGCAGAGGCTTCTTAGAAGGTCAGGATTAGGCTTTAGATTGTTGCAGGATGATAGCATTGTCTGCTTCCTGGCAGAAGCAAATACAAATCATATCTACAATTAGGCCTCGATTCCCACAGATTAAATTACATTCAATGCACACAATGAAAAGGACGCTGCGACTGGGGCCAGCAGGAATCACAAACCATGGATCTAAATCTCCAACCATCTTCTGAAGCAAAATATGAGATTACGAGAATTGTTATAATTATAAAATAAAATTTTATAAACTCATTATGAAGAAATGATTCATGAAGTTTTGAATTTAACAAAGAAGGAGCCAGTGATGATTAAAACCAGTCTAATTAGGTTTGGGAAAAGAACCATAAAGAAGTGTTATGGCCGAAACATAAATTGAAATTAAAAAGTCGACTGGTGTTATAGCAAATTAGACATAGTGGAAAAAGAATTAGAGAACTGTGAGATAAATTTTAATAGATTATCCAGAATGCAGCAAAAAGAGGTAAAGAGATGAACTACATGAAGAATGTTAATAGGCATTAAAGAGAGAATGATTAATTTATTATCTTTTTCACTAATGCCCCAAGGGGAGAAAATGGAGGAGAGTCAATATTTGAAGGCAAAATAGCTGGGATTTTTTTTTTCAAAGTTGATGAAAAATAAATTCATGTCTACAAGAAGTCTAATATATAAGTATAAAGGAATCCATCCACACCTACACCCATAGTTGTAAAACTACTTCACGAGAATTCAAGAGAATATCTTGAAAGCAATTTGTGGAAAGAAAAAAAACCAAAACAGATTTCCAATGAGAAATGACATTTAGATTGACAGCTACTTGGGAAACAATGGAACAGTATCTTCTACTGTCCTATATGTTGAAGGAAAACATCTGTCAGCTTAGAATTAAATATCCAGAAAATTTTGTTTTCAAGAATGTCTATGAAACAAAGACACTTTGAGATAAATAAGAATTAAGGGAATATATAATCATTAAACCTACACTAATGAACTTCTAAAGATTGTATCATGGGAAGAAAAAAAAATCTTGGAAGGATCTGAGATATGAGAAGTAAAGTGAGGAAAAATACAGGTAAATCAAAACATATGTTGTCTGTGTAGCGGAGCAGAATTTGCCACCCGAAACTGGTTATGTTTTGAGAAAGGGAAGACAGGGGAAGGGCTCTGAAAACCAAGCCCTGTTGTAAGAAACACTGTCTTCCTCTCTGTACCAGGAAGAGGAGGATGATCAAATCTCTAGAAACTCTTTATTAGTGAAGAAGGCAATGACTTAAATCTGCATCACAATCACTCGTGTTTACCATGCTTTTCCTAGTAATCTCTCATAACTGACTCTTCCTATCCTCAACTTTAGTCTTTAGCTAAGGATGGTGTTTAAGGTGAGGGAGTCAGCCATTTGGGTGAGTTAACTCAGTTTTCCTGGGCTCTCCCATGTTTATACATTATTAAACTTTGTTTGATTTTCTCCTGTTAGTCTGTCTTATGCCAATTTAATTCTTAGGCCAGTCAGAAGAACCACAAAGGAGAGAGAAAAATTTCTTCCTCCCTGACATCTGTATAAGATAATAAAATAATAATGCCAAATTCATTGGATTAATAGAAAATGACAGAATTAAGATGTGATCCGATTGAAAGTATTCTAAGTCTTTAATTATTTGGAAAATGTATGCGATATTAAGTGATTTTTAGATTCAGTTAAAATTCCAAAGGTATTTACTAGAAGAGTAGAAGTATAGTGGATAAATTACAGGCTATTAGAGGGAATAAAACAGAAAAAAAAAGCAAACAGATGAAAAAGTTAAACTAAGGAACATGAAAAAGTAAGAATTTAAAAGCAAGTAAAGTGGCAGAAACAAATCCAAATAGATCAATAATCACAGTGATACAGGAATACAACGTGGGGCACAAGAGGATGGCTGTGTCTCAGGTATCAGTTTAGTCCCTGGGATGTGCCCCGCCAAGTGAGGGTCCTTGGCTTCCCACAGGAAAGAATTCAAGAATGAGCCATAGTTGAATAAAAGGAGATTTTTTCAGAGAGATGCACACTCCATACTGTAGGCCATCTCAGAAGGCCAGAGAGGTCACGAGGTATAGGGTGATGGGGAGGGTGTGGTTAAAGTAGAAGTAGATACATGCTCCATAGACAGAATGTGGGCCGTCTCAGAAGGCAAGAAAGAGAGCAACCATGAGGTGCGGGGTTCTTAGTTTTTATGGGCTTGGTAATTTCATATGCTAATGATAGGAAGATTATTACAACTACTTTGGGGAAGGGGCGGGGATACCCAGGAATTGAGCCACTGTCCACTTTTTGAACTTTCATGGTTAGCCTTGGAACTGTCATGGCGCCTGTGGGTGTCACTCACCCTGCTAATTAATTACAATGTGTATAATGAAGCTCAAGGTCCACTGGAGGTCAAATCTCCTGCCATCCTGAGCCTCAAGGTCTACTGGGAGATGACTTCTCTGCCATCTTGGTGCTGACTGCTGTGTCATCCCTTTAATGGCTGTATTCTGGCCCCTTCCCTCCTGTTTCAATAGTAAATGTAAATAGATTAAATCATTAGTTAAAAGGTAGAGATTGTAAAAATGGATTTTAAAAATCCAGCCATATTTATGTTAAGCACACAAAATACAAGAACATTAAAAATTTGAAAGGAAAGAATAGAAAAATTTATATCAAGAAAATACTTGGCTGTTGTCTGAAAAATTTCCCTGACAAACATTTCCTGAATTCCTATCCATAGCTCACTTAGAAATTCCCTAAATTGGGTAAGAACGTTTTAACCTCAATATTTTGAGAATCTGTATATCAAGAGAAACATCTAAAACAACTCAGTTGACAGGCTGATTATATTTTAGGACACCTCACTTTGTATGAATGAAAACAAATTAAATTTAGAAAATAAATTCCAATGCTTTGATCAGCAAGATCTCTCTTTGAGTCAGTTCATTTCAAAGGGCCCTATTCTCACTTATCCTACCCTTATCCATTTTTACTTAAAGGAAAACTTAGTGTAATATTAAGATTCCTGATAACCATTTCCAAGGTCTTATAGATTAACTCTCACAGTTGAATAGTTCCAGTCAGATTTTGAGAAAATAAAAATGCACGTATTGGTTTCCCTCATATTTAGAAAGAGTAAGTACACGTTTAAGTGAGTCCTAGGAAGTCAAAGATAGCAGGTAGGTATGTCTGAAAGTTACTGGTCAACCAGAGGGGTCACCGCTAATACCAGGAACTTATAACTTCTGATTAACTACCACATTACGTAGACCAGAGCTGACTGGACTTCTCCCAGATACAGATTCCTTACTGTCAGTTCTATGTTCAGAGCTTATCTGCAAACAGTGCTCCAGGTAGCAGATTATTACTGGAAGCTAGGTGGAGGCTTGGATAGACAGGGACCCAAAACTGGTAGATCTAGTGTTTTATCCCAATTTCTACCTTTGTTGAATTGACCATGCTTTCTCTCAAACACAAACAAAAACAAAAAGTACTTATATCTGACATACAGACTGGTTCCTCTCAATACACAAAACGAGCTTTTGAGCTAACAATATGGAAGGATCGAACATCTCTGAATGGTAACTATGTGACATTGTGGAGGCCATGCTAGTCCCCTCCCCTGCTCTGCCTGCCACGTGCTTTACTGAGTGGACCCTGCATGATGCAAACAATGCCAAGAGCATCGGTTTTCCACCAACATGCCTCAGTTGTTGCATCTCTTCGTCACTGAAACTGCACGCCAAACTATACTGAATTCAGTTGGCAGATTTGCAAACACATGACACTGGTTATAACAGACCCGGGAAGATAGTAAGGTTGAATTCTTCTTGGGTAATCAATATCTCCATCAGACAGCCTATCTGGAAGTTCAAAACTGCTGTCTGTGACTGAGCTACATAGGGATCAATCATATTTCCAATTATTTCAATGCTCAATGGGGTAAATGGGGTAGTGTGATGATTAATTTTGTGTCAACTTGACCGGACTAAGCCACACTGTAAGCCCAGAGGCTAGCTATAAGCCCAGGTGTAAGAGAGGAAATCTGAAAGACTATGCATTTTGCTTAAAGAAATATGCACTTAGGGATGGTTTAAGGGATTGAAATGAATTAATTTTATTTCTTTGGATAGCTTTGGACTGAAATCTAGATTTTTTTTTTTCCTTTTTTTCCCTTAACTGATGATTGGGATGGGCAAGAGGGGGTGGGAACCTACAAGAGATCCCAAGAGTTAAAGACTGAAAAAGGGACCCATTTTCTTTGCACACCTTAGTAAAGTGAGAGAAAATGTGTGGCTCCATTTCACCTGAAAAATTCTTTCCTGAAGGCTATTCAGCGTGAGAGGAGTAGAGATCAGGATTCCAGCTAACTTAGACCTCACACAAGGAAGGCAGGTCCTTCTCTGCAGGTCCCAGTCCTGACAGCCTCTGCCACACGGCTATTTGGCTGTTGGCTACCTTCTCCCTGCTCAGTGTCAGTGTCTCAGGAGGGGAGGGGATCTCATCGCCAAAGGACAGGTAAGTGCTGATGCTCTAGTCCGAGTTCAGCCTCTATTTGGTGAGATCTGTGGGTTCTAGATTCTTGACTAGGCTACCATTGAAGTCAGTACCTTTTCAAACAAGTGTGGATTTTTCTTGAAGGTAGGACATTCTAAATATATACAGCGTCTCCTACTAGTATGGCCCTTGTTTTCTCATTTTGAAGCAATTACTGTGCCTTTCTGCCTTCATCTGAAGCTTGGTCAAACAATTACACACACCACTGTAGCCTGTATTTCTACCTTGAACTATTCACTTGATAACTTTAGTCACTAAAATGTAATGAGTTTGTCTGGTCATGAATCCCCTCCCATAATCTCAGCCTTACCACTCTCCCCAGCATCTTCCCTAATCCATCTCATTTCTCCCCATTCCTTCCCACTGTTCTGAAGGCACAGTTTCACTGTATACAATCCTCATTTACCTACTAACCTCTGCTCCATCTACTTCCCTGATTTAAGTGAGCTGACCCTCCCTTGGTGATATCATGTGCCTCAAAGCAGCTTAATCTCCCACAACCACATAGCTCTCAATTAAGGGATGGAATTGACTAGCTCCCCATTCCTCTTTGTTGCTGTACCCCCTTAGAGCACTCCCCATCGTGCTCACCCCCTGTTCACTTGAGATCCCACCTCCAAATAGAAGCCTCTTACCCTTCCATGGACACACTTCCTAGAGCCTGTCCTCATTTACTGCAGACTTTGAGGTTCACGGCCTTCCTCCTCCCCATTCCTGCCATAAGCTCAGGTGACTTTCAGGTCTGTAAGATCAACACATGGAGTTTCTTTAAATCCTTAACCTCAAACATTTTCTCCTTTAATCTTTGGCAGGACTAGAGCCCCCGTCATCACACAAAACCCCTTTCTCTGGCTATAATTGTCTGTTTCTACAGCCATCTTCCTCCTTTATTTTCACTACATTTATCCAAGTCACTCGGGTGACCCCAAGAGTGAGCACTACCTCACATTCTGTGTCATAGGCACCCCCCTTATTTCACCCTAGTCCCAGCTACAGTCCTATTTCAGGGACTGCCAGGCTACTGTCTTTGTTTCACCCTCTAGGCAAAACTCTCACTCAAAACCAACCCAACTGCCTGCCTTCTCTGCTTCTTTGTCTCCTGCTGGAGATAAACTACAGAATAGCACAAAATGAATTCACTAAAATTCAAGATTTCCACCCTAAACTGAGTACTCAGTGCTGTCCCCGCTTCTGAGTATGGTGGTGACTTCATACTACCATTCCCCACAGAGGCTATTTCCAACCTCTCCCTCCCCTCAACCCACTCACCCTACTCGCTTTCCCCTCACTTTCGGGCCCCTCACTTTCCAGAAATGGTTTTGCTTTCTACTTCGCTGAAAAGTAGAAGCTTTCCATTGGGAGCGCCATCAGCTTTCTTCCCTTTCCATCTGTGCACCCCTGTGGAAGGGGAGCCATTCTCCTTTGAGTCTTGGTGACACTTCGGTCCACAGCACTTGGCAGTGTGGATTCCTTTCTCCAAGTGTTCTTCTTGCCACTCCTGATGCTCCCTATGCATCTCTATTTAGCTGTCCTCTCCCAGCCACTCTAGTGCTTTCCTGGATTCCATTACTGAACAGTTTCTTTTCCCACTCAACGCACTTTGGCTGGGTAATTTCATCTCCTTATAATTCCAAACTCCATTTTCATGCTGATGGTTTCAAATTTATAATTCTGAACTAAATCTCTTGATTTCATGCTCCCTGTGCCACAGTTTGCTCCAGCAGTACTAACTTACTGTAACTGGCAGGCCAAGGTCTGCAGCTGTTGCTTCCTCCTTCTAGAACTTCTTTCTGTTCCCTTCCTTTATTGATAACTCCTATTTCTATTGGAAGCTTTATTCAATCGCACACCTCTAGATCACCTGCCTCTTCTGTTATTGTTTCTAGGAAACTGTGTATCATCCTGTGAGAGCACTCATCACTGTGTGCTCATGATCTGATCCCTCACCAGGAGCTAAGCCTGCTGAAGACAGGCATATGTTCAGTACCTAGAACAATGTCTCGTTCACAGTAGACATCCCATATACATTTTGAAGTGAATTAATAAATTAATAAATAAGTGAACTTACTGGCCATGAGACTTTTGCCCCGGCCTTGGAACTCCCACCAGTGTTCACTTAAGTGAAAAACAGGAAAAAAAAAAAAAACTTTCTGAAACTAAAAAAGTTATTGTGTAATTAAATGAGTTAAGCCATGTGAAATTGCTTTGTGAGCAGCACAATTGCTTCATAGATACGGAACGAAATGTGGCATTGCTGTATTTGCCTTCATAGAATATATTTTTTATATCATCATGGTTTGTGATCACATCATTATTTTCAAACATCTCAATTTTGAGGCCACACAGTCAAGTAGTTGTAAAATTAGATCACAGAATTATTCAATAATGAACTTGCCAACTTATGTTTTCCTAGGATATTAATTGGTTATTAATCTGGAAGTTGTGCCCTACAAATCATAGTAGAAAGAACCCCACCTGTGAATCATTAAAGGTTACTTTTTAAAATAAATAATCATAGAGACTTTAGGTTTTGTTAGAAAAAAAATCAATTTTCTTCAATTTTAAGAAAATCTAAATCGACCAGAATTGAAACTCTGAAACGAATACATTTTATGTTTACCAAATCATAATTATTTTATGATATGGTTATCTTGAGAGTCATTGAGATATTTTTATAATTCTTTGCAGTTTAAATTTAATGGGCCATTAATCTTAGTTCAGAAATGTTTACAACTTATTCTTTTGACCCTTCTATGAATCTGTTGCTTATACATATTGATATACTCTTTGCTTGTGACGTTTTCAGTTTTTTTCCACTAAAATAACCTATGAAGAGGAAAATTTTTAAAATTAAAATTATATATGAAAAATTGAATTAGTAAATGCCTTATTCCTTATTATAAGAAGAATAAAATATAAATGTATCAATAATCCTTCTCAATTTAATTATTTTTATTGACCACTTATGATTATTGAATAAGATACAGCTCCTCCCCTGCTAGTATTTACTAAGGAAAATTAACTTTGGTGCTCTCATGAAATTCATAATTTATTTATATATTTAAAAAAACTTTTGTCCAACTATTTTATTTTTAAAAACCTTTTTGGGGGTGGTAATTAGGTTTATTTATTTACTTATTTATTATATTTTAATGGGGATTGAACCCAGGACCTTGAGCGTGCTAAGCATGCACTCTGAAGCTGAGCTATACCCTCCCCCCATTGGAGTTCATAATTTATCAAGAGAAACAAATCTATTTTCAACTAACCATAAGTCAAATGTACTCTAGAAAAGGTATAACCAATAAAGTTCTTTGGAGGGAAGAAAAAATAATTGTTCTGCCTAGAGAAATTGGAGAAGTCTTAAGAAGTGGTTATTTTTAAAATCATTTCTGTAGGAAGAACAGCCATTTTGGCAACAGTTAACTAGAAGAGGAGCATTCAAGACATAAGAAATTTCTAGAACTAAGGTCTCAGGGTATAAAAGGATGTGACAGGTTTGTAGGAGTGACAAATAAGCCGTTACGCCTAGAGCTGTAGTTTTCAAACTTCAGTGAGCATGCAGACCACATGGCAGGCTTGTTAACCCCAGGGAGCTGACTCAGCAGGTGTGGGGTGGGGCTTGAGAATCTGCATTTCTAACAAGTTCCCAGGTGATGCAGATGTGACTGTTTTGGTTGGACAGCCACTGTAATTGATAAAAACTGTTTAGAGAATTTTAGAAGATCAGATTAAAAAGAAAAACAAAAAGACTAGCCAAAGATACTGGATCTACATGCTCAGGCATTTTTAGTTTGTTTCAGCTAATTGGGAAAAGCAGGGTTGAAACTATATTTTACAGTAGATTGGAGTTGGAAAAGCCTGTAGGCTATTGAAACAAAAGCTTCTTTCTTGGTAAAAGGGGATTAGATGGGGGAGCCATTAAGGATACACAGTTGATAGAGCCTTGTAATTTCTTGACTTTGGAAAATGGAAGGAAGACAGTATATCTTGTGAGTCTTAGCATTGGTTTGCCTAGGGGTTTGGCCATTCACTAAGTTAGGAGCCCTGGAGCAGGTATACCTCTGGACTAGGAGTGAGTGTAGGGCAAAGGAAGGGGACTGAGAATGTTAGGATTGACTCTAATGTGCTACAGCACACCCAAGGACAGGGACCAAGGGGTTATTTGGAAATCTGTGTCTAGAATTCAGAAGAGCTGGAAGGAGAGGTTTGATGGACATGTCAGAAATAAGGAAAGTCAGGAGAGAGGGAGAGATTTCCCAAAGAAATATTGTGATCAGGAAGAGGGGAAGATTAAGAAAAGAAACCTGAGGATTATCTAAAAAGCATGGGGAAGAATCCCCAGGCTTGGGGAAAGCCTGGAACTTGCCAAATGTTGGTAAGATATACACTTAACATTTTGAAACAAAACAAATTTCCCTGTGCTTGCTAACCATAAAATTTGGGAAAATTTCCTGAAATCTGGCATCAGTATATTTTTTGACCATTACCCTGTCAAATGCAAACATGTCACTCTGAGTGTTTGTGGACTTGCTATAATGCATTCTGTTCAAAAACACAGGAGAATTTTTAACTGAGGTTAGAGAGATTAGGAGGCTTGTTAAGCTCTGTCAAGACTTAAAACATTAAAAGTTTTTAAGCAGAGGATGAAATCTTGAAACATCTGTTTGACAAGATCTTTTTAGCCCATGGAGAGAAGAATGGATCTGGGAATGTCTGACTGGATACAGGGAGACATCTGGCTTAGAATACATTGGTGGAAGCAGAGAAGTGATGAATGAACTGAAGGGGTACTAGAGACGTATAATTGACCACCTCGCATTTGGATGCATTTGAGATGTGAAGAAAGTGAGACGTTAGGAATAGCTTCTCAGTTTCTTATTTGAGGACTCAGATGGGGAGCACCAACACTGAGTGAATGTGGGAAAGAAAAAGGTCTAGCTGACTGAGGTAGGAACAGCAACAGAACTGAGGATTTATGTAAAATGTCCAATTTGTCTTCTGAATCTGAGCTGAAAGAACTATTTCAGACACTACAAGGTTATCCATGAATTCACTGTTATAAAATAAAAGGGGGAAAAAAACAGGTAAATTCAGGTAGTAAATTAAGTATATGTCCTTGATTTTAAAAAATTTCAATGGAAAGTAAAACTTAAAAAAAATTACCTGACCTCTTTTACCTACTTCACTTACCAAGAGTTGTGGAGACCACAGGGATTTTGATTAATCTGAGGGCTTTTAGACCTAGTCCACATATGTAGAGTGTAAGAGACTTAAAAACATGCAAAGACTAAAGCTAAAGTCAAACTCTGGGATTTGTTAAGTTTTTCTTGATGATTTGAAAATGTCCAAATGAATGAGCATCTGATCCCTTCAGGAAGCCTGATGATAACACAGGAGAATTATTCACTCAGAACGAAAGCTCCAGAATGCGTTAGGAGCAGTTGGAAGCAGATACAATTACATCAGGTGAAGTTCTTTATGACTGCTGGAGTTGCTCCGAGGTGAAAGAGAAAACGCAGCAACTTGGGACTCCAGATGGCAGGAGATCTATTTTTAGGCCAATAGAAACTTATATTTGGTTGGGGCGCTTAATAGAATGAGTAGCAGAAATGTGTTGAAAAAGTAATTTATACCTGCATTTGAGAGTTCAGCATGGAGCAGATGGGAGCAGGTGCCACGGAAACAGTCTAGGTCAGCCAGCAAGTAGGAAAAAAAAAATGTAAAAGAAAATATTTCAGTGATAAGTTACTCAGAAATTTTGGTTTTCCCTAATCCTTGCTGAGATATTTATAAGTAAAAATGTGGAAGTAACCAGTATATAGGAAATTTCACTGTGTTGGAAAAAAATAAATTCTAATATAAGCCAATTATTTAGACCTTATGACTCACCTTCCCAGGGGGAAAATTTTATTTTCAGTTATAATAGTGGGTAGATTTTCAGGCTAGTCAACAAAAAGCTCTTTTAATAACTGCTGATCTGCTTTACTGTGAGACTGGAGTTCGGTTCCTGGAAGGAAGAGATTCTGGGGAAGGTGAGGAAGATAAGGAGAAAGAGAAAAAAGGCAAGTGCTTTTGCTTTCCCAGGTGCAATTTTTTTTGAAATGGAGAAACTTAGAACCATCGCAGCTGCCAGAGCCACTCTCTGTAGTCAATAGGAATATCTCAAACTTCCACAAGACTGTGTGGCCCCTACTCAAATCTGCTTTTCTCTCCTGTTCCAACAGGTTTAGGCACCACCTCTCTGTGCCTGTCCAGTCCCCTTTTCCCCAACCAGAGACAGAGTGGAGGCCCATCCAGGCACCGTGACAGCTGAGACCACATGAGATTTGAAATCAGAAAATCTAGGTTCAGCTACTGACTATAACTCATATAAAATTTAGAATTTCGGTGCCATCTCAAGCTCTCTGGGTCTGTTTACACATTAAAAACAAAGTCAGTGAATAATTTTAGCATCATAGGTTGGGGTGAGAATTTAATTTAGAAAAAAGCAATGTAAAAGTGAGTTGCAAGGTGAACTTAATTAAAATGTAAAGCTGTGAGTGTTGTTATCAAATTTTGTATTAAGAAAAAAAGTTGACCAAACTAAATTATCTAAATATGTGAATTTTCTAAAGAGCCTTGTATATAAGCTACGAGGCATGGATTTGATTTAGAAAAAAAGATTTTTAACCAGAATAAATATCTAGTGAATAGAATTCTAGGAATAAAATTAACTGAAGTGAAAAAAGGAAGTTAGAGGAGAAGGTATTTTTAGCCATTGAGATCCTGCCAGGAAGTATACCACTGTGGTTACTCAGTTTCTTTTTGCATAAAACTGGACTGATTGTACCTGCTCCTTGCCTACCTGCCAACAGTTTGAGGAAAAGTTTGTAAATGTGTGTGAAAGTACTTGGCACCCTCAAGAGTAACTGCGCTCTCTTATTGTTACTATTCAACTTCATTTAACTTCAAATTTAAAATCGGATGTCTGAAAAATCAAATTAAATATAAAATACTTTGCTACTCTGGAATATTAAAATTTATATTTTCAATTTGATAGTGAGCATTACTGCAAAGTGTTTCTGATGGTTTATCGCTTACTTGTGTGATTTAGTACTTTAACCGGGGATAGGGTTGTCATCAAGCTGGGTAAGTAAAAATTATGCTTCTGCTAAGTAGAGCACTTAAATTCCTGTCCCACGGAAGCATGCACACTTTATTTCCATTCTTCCTATGTTCCTTTCCTCATCTTAAGACAGAAAGAAATAGAAAAATGATGGTATACTTAGGAAAACCTGGTCTCTTGTGGGAAAACAGAAAATCCGAACTGGCTTGCCAGGTAATACAACCAAAAAACTGAAGGGAAAAGAGAGAGTGATTTTCCAAGATCACTTGAAGTCTGTTTTAAAGCTAAGTTGCAACAGGAAGGAAGCTGCGATTTCAAACAGGGCTTTAAAGTTAAGGATCCAATCCAAACTCTATTACTGCGCAGATCCTATTGTGATGGTAATGACATGTTGCGTGGGAAGTGGTGGTTTTACTTGGAATGGAGAGAGAAAGAAACTTGCCATGATTGATGTACCATATGGGGGTCAAACCGCAAAATCACTAACTTGCTGACTGTCCAACTAAGTGAAATTGGGTTGCTTACTTTCCTAAGAATTCCAAGTTTTGTGTACAGTCTGTGGTTGTGGGACTACTTCATAAATTAAATGCATTTTCTTTGGGAGGTGTTATAATTAACATTAGAGTCACTCTCTGTGGGTTTATGAGGGGTCACTAATCCGCATTAGGATTGTCCACTCACCAGTGCAATGGAAGACCACCCAAGTGGTCTTCCATGGTTGCACCAAGTTTCCTACTTTACAGCAACAGGCTATTGAAGGTAGCTAGTGGGAGATTATGTGTCACCAATTCAAGGGTTTCACAATTTGGCTCGGGATCCAAAAGAAATAAATTTAAGGTTCCATTATTTTCAGAGCATTTATAAGACATTACTAGAACTATTAAGAGGATTAAATATCTTTTTCATATTTCATGTTCATTTTAACTTTTCTAAGCAAGTTAAACTGTATGAACACATTTGAAGGTGAGCCTAGCAGGAGCTAATACTTCTGAAGTACTCTGTAGACATCCTTTCTGAGTGAAACAGGGGAGACTGGTGTTTGAATAAAGAAAGTGTCAGTATTTTTCTAAAGAACCGTCACCATCAGTCTTGTAGTGCTCAGCGGGATAAGGAGTGAAATGTAAACCTGGCTTTCTCAATTGAAGAGGGTTGAATTTTACCAGGTATCTTAAAGTTCTGGTAAAATAAAAGAGACTTTAAAGAAAAAAAAAATCACCATTGCATTTTACTTTCTGGGGAAAATGGCCAGGCTTAAGCTGAAAAAAAATTACTAAATATGAAATAAATTGTCTTTCCAAAAGAGGGACTTAAAATCAGATCTAAGACTCTTTCAACGTTTTCCAAAATTCTTAGGAATTCACTTTTCTTCATCAGCTCCAAAAGAACAATTCTTTCAGAATACACTGGGCTAGAATTTTCTGAAACACTATAACCATTTCTTTCAAAATAATTTAAACCAGTTAGGCACCAATCTAATGAATTATAATGGAATAAAAAGTAAGAAGTCTTTGAAAGTCTAATATGCCTTTAATTGATTTTAATTTCTTTAGAGGCATGAAAAAACAATTAATAGAGAGTTTGCGACTTAGTATTTAATGAAACAAGGAAATTGTCTTGAACTTTTCAATTTCCTGTTAATACATTTTGAATTTTAAAAAGCTTGAAAAATGCTTAATAGTTTAGATCATCTTTCTCAACCAGGGTTCCTCTTCTGAATCACAGAATACAAAAACTGAGTTTAGTGACAATTCAATTCTGTCAAGAATGGTACATACTAATCCTGTTCTCTATCGAAGGGAAAAAGTTAATTCATTAAATACAGTGCATAATTTATAGGTTTTAATGCTTAATTTTCTCCTGGAGTTGTATTTTAATTGGTTTCTTATTGTGCTCTCCCACAACACTATTTCATGTTTATTTATTTACTTATTTTTATTTTGTTATTTTTTTATTGAGGTATAATTGACATACAACAGTACTTTAGTTTCAGGGGTACAACAAAATGATTCAACATTTGTACATATTGTGAAATGATCATGGCAACAAATCTAGTTAAAATACATCACTATACATAGTTACAGAATTATTTTTCTTATGATGAGGATTTTTAAGATTCACTCTCTTGGCGGCTTTCAAACATGCAATACAGTACTGTTAACTATAGTTGCCATGCTGTGCACCCATGAGAAAACGGACCCCTAGTACACTGTTGGTGGTAATGTATATTGCTGCAGCCACTATGGAAAATGGTATGGAGGTTCCTCAAAACCTAAAAACAGAACCACCATATGAATAGCAATTCCACTGTTTGTTATATATCCAAAAAAAAAGAAGAAGAAGAAGAAGAGGGAGAAGGAGGAGGAGGAGGTAAAGGAAAAGAAGGAGAAGGAGGAAAAGGAGAAGAAGGAGAAGGAGAAAACACTAATTCAAAAAGAAAGCAGTCCAATGTTCATAACAGCATTATTTACAATAGCCAAGATATGGAAGCAACCTAGGTGCCCATCAACAGATGAATGGATATATATGATGGAATATCACTCAGCCATAAAAAAGAATGAAATTCTGTCATTTGCAACAATGTGGATGGACCTAGAGAGTGTTATGCTTAGTGAAACAGATCAGAAAGAGGACAAACTCTTACGTTATCACTTATATGTCTAAACTAAAAAATAAAGCAAATGAATGTATGTAACAATACAGAAACAGACTCACAGATGTAGAAAACAAACTAGTGGGTTACCAGTGGGGAGAACAAAGGGGGAGGGGAGATACTGGGATATGAAATTATGAGACACAAATTACTATATATAAAATAAATAAGCAATAATGATATACTGTACAGCACAGGGAAATATACCCACTATTTTATAATAACTTTAAATGGAGTACAATCTATACAGATATTAAATCACTATATTATGCATTTCAAACTAATATTGTCAATCAACTATACCTCAATGAAAAATAAATAAATAAACATCACTTGAAAAAACAAAGATAAAGAGTATGATTCTCTAATTTCTATATATAGTTTGTCATGTAGGTTCGTATTTTGGCTTTAATTAAATTGGATTCATATCAGAAATAATTTTAGAGTCCCAGAGCTGAAAGGGACTTTGAAGATTATGAAATAATGATTATATTTGATCTCATCTAATTTCTTTTCTTACAAAGGCTACTTTGACAGGATTAATATTTTAAGTAGCACAGGTGCTCAATTTATGAAAATTATTTGCAAAAAGTGTTAATTTGTAAGTTTCCTTATCCATCACTGCAAAATCAAGTTATTAAAAAAGAGGTCAACAGAGCTTGACAAGAGGCAGATAACTGTTCTTTAACCTTCAATTTACTAGAATACTGAGTTTGATCAAATGGGTACAACCAGGAACTGATGATGTTGATTTCCTTTTCATTAGGAGAAACTAGAGTAAGGCTGGAAGCCTGAAACTGTAACAGGAACAATGGAGAATGTTCAAAAACATTATTCTTAAAAATGGTCAATTTTGAAGATGAAATCCAGATTGTGAGTATATTAATAGAGAAAATGTACATATACAATAATAATGTAAAAGTTGTCTTTGCACATTTTTACATGCCATTCAAAGAATCATTAATAATTTTCTGCTTTTTAAGGAGATATCTATAAAAACATAATTACTTGTTATGTGGTGCTAGAGTCTTCAATACTTTACAGTAATATGCTTACAATGATAAAATGTTTCACCACAAATTATTAACAATGACCCCCAAAATGTGAATGACTAAGCAAGAGTTTTTCTTGCCTAACTTTACAATAAAAGGCTTACAACTTACAGCTCAAGACTTAAATATCTGGAGTCTGATATTTTTTGTCTTTTGAAATGAAGAATTAAGAATTTCATACCTGTCTATGGCAGATTAGTTTGCATCAGACACCAGCCCTCCTGCTGAGAACTAGAAAAACTGGATAAAATATTTTTAAATATACAAAGCCTCATTGAGCTTTCAAGGCAAGATGACTTGTGGGAGCAAGGGACACATAGGCAGGTGAGCCCAGTAGTCAGGGTTGCTCTCCCCCTGGAAGCATCTGATGATTCTCCAGTGACAGGCTAAGAGATAGAAAAGTGCAGTGGAGCATTCATTCATTAGTATGGGAAGTCAAAATTGGAGTTCAGGGCCCACCAAACAGTAGGCACTCTGGAGATTTTCCCAGGCTTTTGTTTTGGACACTGTGGTAGGAAGGAGTAACTTAAAGAAAAGTGTACATGGTGCATTCACCAAAGTAGATTCACATGCTGGACCATAAAACAAGGTTCAATGAATTTCAAAGAACTGATATCTTATGGAGTGTGTTCTCTGTCCACCATTAGAAACCAGTAACAATAAAATAACTAAGAAACCTCAAATATTGGAAATTAAACAGCAGTTCTAAATAATCCATGAGAAAAATAATAACAAGATAAATATAAAAATATTTTAAACTGAATGATAATGAAAATATAGCATATAAATGTTTGTGGAAAGCATATAAGCCAATACTAAGAGGGATTTTTTATTGCTTTTAATTGCTTTACATGTTTATATTAGAAAAGAAGAAAAGTCTAAAATCAATGACCTAATAAGGTTTCACTTTAAAAAGCTAGAAAAAGAAGATCAAAGTAAAGCCAAAAGAAATAGAAGAAAAGATAGCAATAAAGATAAGAAATAGAAAATAGGACCAGAATATCCAAAGCAATCTTGAAAATAAGAACAAAGTTGGAGGATTTACAGTATTTGGTTTCAAGATTTATTATAAAACTACAGTAATCAAGATTCAATTGCACTGACATAATGGTTGGCAAATTCCTCAAGCAGCTAACTAGATAGCTTGGAAAAATAACCACACTTAAATGGTCACTTGATTTTTGATAATGACAGCAAGGCAATTTGATGGGGGAAAGGGAAGTCTTTTCAGCAAATTGTATGAGAATAAGTGGATATGCATTCCTACCTCATACCACACACACAAATAATTTAAGATGGCTCACAGTCCTAAACACAAAAGCTGAAACCATACGCTTTTAAAGGAAAATACAGGCAAAACTCATTGGATTTACATTTAATATTTAGCATTTTATTGTTTCTAAATTTTATATCAAAAGAAAAAATAAAAACAAATAAAGAACTCTATTTAATGATAAATACTCTGAAATATTTAGAGAAAAGTCTATCTTTAAGTTACTCCTTCCTACCACAGCACGCGATCTACTTCGGTGAATGCACCATGTACACTTTTCTTTAAGTTACGCTTTCCTATCACAGCAATTAAAAGCAATAAAAAATGTACCCAAAAAACTCCACGGATTAGTGAATAGATGAGGATGTAGATGTGATATTAATAAAGTGTAGTAAAATACTCATGTTAGAATCTACATGGTATGTACACAAGTTTGCACTACACAATTCTTTCAACTTTACTGGATTTTTTTAAAATTATAATTAAATGTTGGAAAACATAAAGGCAAAAATGAAGTTATTTTCACAGAGAGAGAGACAGAATTGGGAGGGGGGGATGGAATTTACCACCAGTAGACTTCACTAAATAAATTATTAAGGGGAATTTTGAGACAGAAAGAAAATGATCCAGGTTGGAAGCATGGAAATTTAGGAGGTAAAGAAGTGTAACAGAAAGGATCAATATTTGGGTAAATCTGAACTATCATTGACTGAGCAATGCATGTAGAAATAAAATACATGAAAAAAGTGTTCAAGGTAGAATTGAAATGAGTGGAGTT